>NW_024082142.1:141220-285256 GCF_003009895.1 Hyaena hyaena | reverse complement strand
GGAGGAGGGCACTTGTGGGGATGAACACTGAGTGTTATGTGCAAACTAATTTGACAATAAACTATTTGTAAAAAAAAAAAAAAAAAACAAACCACAGAACTCAAGTAAATTCTGGTTACAAAAAACTCACTTTAAGTGCAATCATATAGATAATAAAATAAAAGAACAGTAACTTAATTTTCCCTGAAAAATACCTACCATTGTGTACATTTTTAATTTGTTGAAATGCCATTGTTTCTTAGTTTATTCAGTGCTACATCTGAAATCTGTATGTTTCTGTGTGTAAATCTAGCTCATTATTTCTGACTGTGCTAACATTTACCACCTTTGACTTCTTTCCCCGAGAGATGGCATCAAGGCCGCCTACAGGAATACTGGCATAACTATCTCCTGATGGATTTGTGAGAGACGTTTTCTGGGCTACATGTTACACAATGAGATTTCGTGATTAATGTTATTGTCCACCAGACTGCACCAGTATGGTCCTGCAACATCCCTGTAAGCAGTGAAGTCAGAATTCTAAATTACACTAAGTGATTATGTGGTTGTATCCATTTGCATTTTTCTGCTGATAAGTGAGGGGTACAGATGTTTCCTGACCTCCAATGAATGAGTTAGTTCAATCTTAGAAGCTTATTTTCCTTTCTTTATTTTCAAACAATGAATACCAGTTTCCTCTCGGTTTAGTTGAGAGAAATGAGGCCTCATCTTATTCTGAATTATTTTAGTGACTAGCAGTGAGGACAGATTCAAGTTTTTTTTTTTTCTCTCTTAATTCTGTATGGATGTGAATCAAGTATCACTTGGGTACCAAAGATAAGTGATACAGGCTGAGTTTTGGGTCATGATAAAAATAAATGAATCAATGAATAAATGAATGAATGAATAAAAAGGAAGGAAGGAAGGCAAGAAGGAAGGAATAGATATATCATACCATTAATTAAAGAAAGCTGGATTGACTATATTATCAAAGTAACTTCAGACCAAGGAAAACTAGCTGGAATATAAAGGGAAATAACATAATGACAAGAGGGTGAATTCGACAAGAAGGCATAACAATCTTAAATGTGGACGCACCTAACAGCAGAGCTTCCAAGTACATGAAGTAGAAACTTATGGAACTAAAAAGGGAAATAGACAAATCCTTAATTCTACTTGGGAGACTTTAACACTTCTCTCAGTAATTGACACAAGTAGACAGAAAATCAGCAAAGATATAGAACACCACCATCAATCAACTTGATCTAATTGACATTTTTAGAACACTCAACCCAACAATAGTTGAATATACATTCTTCTCAAGTTCACAGTGCAAAATTATCAACATAGACTAAATCCTGAGTAATGAAACAAATCATTATAAATATTAAATAAAACCAAAAGTAGGTCCTTTGAAAAGACCCATAAAATGGATAAAATGCCAGCAAGAATGACAAAGGAAAAAAAGATGAGGCACAAATTACTAATATCAAGACTAAAAAGGCAGATACTAAAGATATCACAGACATTAAAAGGATAATAGGAGAATACTACAAACAACTCGGTACCCATAAATTCTACAACTTAGCTGAAATGGACCAATTCCTTGAAAGACACAAACTATCAAAACTCACCCAAGAAAAAATAGATAACCTGAATAATTCTATACCTACTAAGGAAAATAAAACCATAGTTAAAACCTGAAAAAGAAGTCTCTAGGCACAGGTGGTTTCACTCACAAATTCAACTAAACATTTGAAAAAGAAAAAAAACCTACACAACCACTTCCACAAAATAGAAGAGAAGGGAGTATTTCCCAGCTCATTCTTTGAGGCCAGCATTGCCCTGATACCAAAACTGAAGTCAAGAGAGTAAAAGAAAAGAAAATGACAGACCAGTATCAATCATAAACATAGACACAAAAGTCCTCAGTGAAATTCTAGTAACTGAATCCAGTAATATATAAACAGATTAAGTCTGTAATTTTAAGTCTGGTTCAATATTTGAAAATCAGTCAATGCAACCTACCATATTAATAGACAAAAGAAGAAAAACCACATGATCATATCCATTGATAGAACAAAAGCACTGGGAAAAATTCAACACCCACTCATGAACAAACTCTCAGTAAAATAGGAATAGAAATGAACTTCCTTAACCTGATAACCTATGGCTAACATCATAACAGTGAAAAGACTGAGTGCTTTCCCCCTCACATTGGAAACAAGGTAAGGGTGTTCACTCTCACCACACAGTGCTTGAAATTCTAGCCACAACAAAAAGGCAAGAAGAAATAAAATACTTACAGATTAGAACAAAATGAATTAAGACTGTCCATATTTGCACATGACATGATTATCTATATAAAAAATCCCAAGAATATATTTTTAAAATTCCTAGAATAAGTGAATATACCAATGTTGCAGGATACAAGGCCAACACACACACACACACACACACACACACACACTATATATATATATATATATATATATATATGCGCCTTAAAAATTGGAAACCAAAGGTTAAAAAAGGTACCATTCATAATAGCTCCAAAAAATACAGAACTTTGGGATAAATCTAACAAAACATGTAGAGGATCTGTATGTAAAATCTATAAAACACTGATGAAAGATATTTTAAAAAGATTAAATACAGAGGAACATACCATATACATAGATTAGAAGATTCAATATACCTAAGATGCCAATTGTCTTACAGTCATTTGTAGAAATAGTTTGGTGATTTCTCAAAGAGTTAAACACAAAACTGGCATATGACGTAGCAATTCTATTCCTAGGTATACACTCAGGACAAATGAAAACATAACCACATAGCCACATATCCACATAGCCACATATCCACATAGAAATGTCTATGGCAGCATTATTCATAATAGCCAAAAGATGGAAATAACCCAAATGCCCATCAGCAGATGCACAGACAAACTGTGGCATACCCATACAATGGAGTACTATTCATCCATAAAAAGGAACAAAATACTGATAAATGCTACAACTTAGACGAACCATGAAATCATTTATGCTAAACAAAATAAGCCAGACACAAAAGGTCACATATTTCATGATTACCTTTATATGAAATATCTATACTGAGCAAGAAAGCAAGCAGACAGAAAGCAGATTAGTGATTACTAGGGGGTGAAGGTAGGGGGCAGCATGGGTAACCATCACTTAATAGATATGGGTTTTTTTTCTGAGGTGATGAAAATGTCTTGGTAACAGAGAGAGGCACTGGTTGCAGAACACTGTAAATGCACTAAATGTCACTGAATTGTACACTTTAAAATGATTAACACATGAAAAATGCTCAACATCACTAATCCTCAGAGAAATGCAAACAAAAACTATAATGAGCTCACCTTACATCTGTCAGAATGACTAAAAATCAAAGACAAGAAATAAAAACTGTTGGGAAGGATGTGGAGAAAAGGGAACTCTTATGGGAATGCAAATTGGTGTGGCCACTGTGGAAAATAATATGAAGCTTCCTCAAAAAATTAAAAATTGAATTACCATATGATCCAATAATGTCACTACTGGGTATTTACCCAAAGAAAATAAAAACACTAATTTGAAAAGATATATGCACCTCTGTGTTTATTGCAGCATTATTTATAAAGATAAAGAAGCAACTCAACCACAGACCAGTCCATCCACAGATCAATTAATAAGGAACATGTGGTATTACACACACACACACACACACACACACACACACACACACACTGGACTATTACTCAGCCATAGAAAAGAATGAGATCCTGCCATCTGCAACAGTGTGGAGGTACTTACAGAGTATAATGCTAAGAGAAATAAGTCAGAGAAAGAAAATACCATATGATTTCACTCAAGTGTGGAATTTAAGAAACAACACAAACAAACAAAGAAGAAAAGAGACAAACAAAAAACCAGAATCTTAAACACAGAGAACTGGTGGTTGCCAGGAGAGGTGGTTATGGGAAATGGGTGAAATAGATAAAGGGGATTAAGAGTATACCTATCTTAAAGAGCACTGAGTAATGTATAGAATTCTTGAGTCATTATATTGTATACCTGAAATTAATATAACACTCTATATTAATTATACCTCAACAAAAAATATAGGCAAGTCATTTGAAGTGTCTATTTAAAGACATCTCAAAAAAGAGATGCATGAATGGTCAACTGATACATCATTAGACATTAGACAAGCTATTAAATGAGCTATCACTATACACTTATTAGGATGGCTAAAATAAATACAATGACAATACCAAGTGTTGACAAGTATGTGGATCAATTAGAACTCTCACACATTATTGGTAGGAATATAAAGTGGCACAACCACTCTGGGAAACATCTTGGCCATTTCTTATCCACTGCCTGTACAGTCCAGGAATCCCATCTAAGTCATTTACCTTAGAAAAATGAAAACTCATGTTCACACAAAAGCCATTTATGTAAATGAATGTTCACAGCAGCTCATCCAAAGTGTAAACAACCCAAATGTCCTTCAATGGGTAAATGGATAAAGAAACTGGTATACAATGGACAACAACAATAAAAAGGAACAATCTATTGATATATAACAACATCTATATTGAATAATAGATGTTAATCTGAAAATATTATATACTGTGTAACTCTATTACATAACATTCTGGCAAAGGCCAAAACTACAGAGATGGAGATGAAATCGGTGGTTGCCAGGCGTTAGGGTAGAGGGAGGCCATGGCTACCAAGGGACAACATAAGGGAGTGTGAGGAGGTTCTGTATGCTCACTGTGGTGGTAGTTACAAGAATCTAAACATGTATGCCAGCAAAGCCAATTTTACTTCGTGCTGATTTGAAAAATAAAATTTAAAAAACACTTTATCAAAAGGGAAAAGAGACTGAAAAGAAAGGAACAGAGCTTTCAACTTGAGGTATTATGCAAAGAACATTAAGAAGGAATAAAATAAAACCAGAAATTAATAGTAAACAAACAAGATGATTAGTAGTCAAATGAACTAAATAAACAAACTAGTGTTAAACACCATGATCAAGTACAGCCAATCCCAAGAAGGAAATGTCAAATCAAAATCAGTAATTCTATTACCGTATACTGCCATTAAGAAATTAGGGGCGCCTGGGTGGCTCTGTCCATTAGGCGTCTGACTTCGGCTCAAGTCATGATCTAACGGTTCGTGGGTTCGAGCCCCGCAGAGGGCTCTGTGCTGACAGCTAGCTCAGAGCCTGGAGCCTGTTTCAGATTCTGTGTCTCCCTCTCTCTTTGACCCTCTCCTGCTCACGCTGTCTCCTTCTCTCTCTCTCAGAAATAAATAAAATATTTAAAAAAATTTTTTTAAATAAAAGAAATTAACAGAGAAAAACTATGTGTTTATAATCAAAAGATGCCAAAAACCATTTGCCAAAACCTAATTCTATTTCTGATTTAAAAAAACCCAAAAACCTCTCAAACTAGAGATCGATACTCCTCTGAACTTCATGAACACAGCCTATCAGAGACCTACAGAGAACCCTATGTATTGAGTGGAGGAATACTGGCAGCATTACCTTTAAAGTCAGAAACAATATAAGGATGCCCCCTTTCACTGTTAATACTCAACAGTGTGATAAAACTAGAAAAATCTAGAGCTATGAATACTAGAAAGAAAAGGGATATGAGCTAAATTGTGTCCTGCCCCCCAACTTCATATGTTGAATTCCTAATCCCCAGTACCTCAGAATATGTCTGTATTTGGAGATAAGGCTTTCAAAGAGATAATTCCGTTAAAATGAGGCTACTAGGGTGGGCCTTGATCCAATTTGACTGTGTCCTTTTAAGAAGAGATTAGGATGTACACAGGGACATCAGGCGCCCGTGTTCACAAAGGGAAGATCAGGTGAGGAAGCAGTAAGAGGGTGATCACCTGAAAGCCAAGGAGAGGCCTCAGGGGAACCTAATACTGCTGGTACTTTGATCTTGGACTTACAGCCTCCAGAACCACGAGAAAACAAATGTCTGTTGTTTAAGCCATCCAGTCCGTGGCATTTTGTTATGGCAGGGCTCGCAGACTAAGACGGGGGACACAGATCATCTACTTTCAAGAGCCCAAGCAATTAACTGAAACATTAACAGAACCACTAAAAGCACAGTAAGGTAACCCAATACAAGATCAAAACGCACAAATCAATTCTTTTTGTGCATACTAGCAACAGCCAAATGGAAAATGTAATAGATAAAAAGATGCCACTTTCAATAGGAACCAAATTATAAAACACCTAGTAAATAAACTGAAGAGATATACAAGAAAACCCGTATGAATAGAGACCATGTTCGAAGACAGGACGAGACAGCCTGTTTTGTGACTGCTCATGGCCAAATGACATCAAAGCCATCCAGAAGTTATACTGGCTCCAAAGCAATTTTCTTTGGCATGTTATTTTTAACCAATCAGGGATGAATTTTCTCACAACTACAGAGAAAGCCTTAACAATACATGAATACCTACAGACAAAAGCTGAAAATCCTGCAATAGTGCCTCCCACTAGAGGAAGAACAAATGGTGCCTTTGTTTCCTACAAAATGAAGCTCCAGTGGGAGAGGAGGATGGCTAAGAAAAGAGATGAAGAAGTTGTGGAGACATTTGGCCTATGTTTAAAAAAGACAAAAAGACTGCTGAAGACTAGACCCTGGATTAGATTTTAATTTGATGAAGCTGGTACCTATTTTTAAGCAAATGCCCTCAAGAACCCACATCTGGAAGGAAAAAGACTGAGTCCAAGGTTTGAGGCTACAAAGAAACCACTGATTCTGATGCTAAGTGCAAATGCCAATGCCTTGCTAACTGGGCAAGGATTATTATTAGGACTGCCATTATTTGGGTGTTTGGCTTCAAAGCCACAGAGACTTTGAGGTGTGTGCCCCTAACCCTCTTTTTCTTGTAAGCCCTATTATTTTTAGTGTATACATTTTCAGGACATGAAGTTTTTCAAGAATACATACATCCCTTTAGAGCAGAAAGGCCTCTCTGATGAAAGATGTCAGTCTCCATAAATTTATCTACAAATGCCATGCAATCCTAATAAAAAAAAATCCTAATAGAATTTTCTATGGAATTTGACAAGCTGATTCTAAAATCCATCTGGAATAGAAAAAACTCAATATATGACCCACAAATTCGGGAAAAATAAGAACAAGTAGGTCAGTATCTCCTTGTTAAACTGCCTTTCTCATGTTGCTGGGTAAAGCAGGGAACAAAGGGGAGTAGTTAGACCAGGGGCAGATGTCTTAGCTGTAGGCTGATATGACTGTCTGCTGAAGGTAGACTTGGCAGGCCCCTAAGACCAGTCACAGCTCTATTCAGAGATGATGGGCTTGCTGAGCATTAGTCCTCTCCTTAGGTCTAAGTTCTGCAGAGGGGATCTACCCTATCAGACACAAGGCCCATAGTAACTAACCCATATATGTGCTATCACAACAGGAAAGGACAAATTTTATAGAATAGAAAAATATTAATAATATCTAACACAAAGCACTTAGCATGTGTTGGGCAATGTTCTGAGTGCTTTATATAGATTAATTCATTTAATCCTCACAACAACCTATGAGGTAGGTAGTATTAGAGAGGCACAGAGAGGTTAACTAGTTTGCCCAATGTCACATAGCTATTAAGGGTCAGAACTGGGAATAGAGTAGAAAAACACATCCACATACACATACACATGGGAATTTAGTTTATGACAAAAGCGGAACTTCAACCAGGGGGATAATGATGAACCAGTCAATAAATGGTGCCAGGGCATATAACTATCCATATGGAAAAAAAACACATTAGATTCTTACCTCCTACAATTCATAAAACTTAATTCCAGAGAAAGAGATACAATTTTGACTTCTATACACGTTTTATGTAAAAATATAAGTCTTCTTATACAAGACATAAAATACAAAAAAAAATTGATAAAGATGCCATGTAAAAACTGAAATCTTCTACAGGCTAAAAGACACCATAAATACAAGCAACGGATTAAAAGAAAAAATTTTGCAACATTTCCAGAATATATATTTAAAAAAAACCACTATCTAGAATATATAAAGAACTCCTACATATCAATAAAAAAACCAACATCTTAATAGAAAAATGGGGGGAAGAATGAATCAATTCACAGAAAAGAAATAAAGAAGAGCCAATAACCATATAAAACAAACTGAAACACCATTTCTTTTGATCTCAGATTTGCAAAAAATTAAGAAGACTGATAATATCCACATTTGGTAGGATGGTGGGGAAACAGGTATGTCTCATACACTGCTCATATACTGGCCCTTGTGGAGGGGAAACTTAGCACTATTAACACTTATTTTGTATATACCTTTCAACTGTAGGTAGGTCTAGCTACCCTACAGAAATGTTAGCTGGCAAATAGGCACCAAGAGTTATTTATAAGCATTTTCATTGGAGCATTGTTAGTCAAACTAAAAAATCAGAAACAACTTAAATGTTAATCAGAAGGCAACGGTTAAACAGATGATGGCACATCTATGCTATAGGCTACTATGCAACAGGGAGATCTCAATGTATTGATCAAGTAGATAAATTTCCATGTACTGATATTGAGAGATGTCCAAGCAAGTTGTAGAACCATGTATACTACACGAAACCCTATCTTTGTGTCCATAACCTTCTTCAGAGAAGGAAGTGTTAGTCAAAGGGCTCTTTTGCTTTCTCCATCTTGTTTGAATTTTGGTCAATGAGAATTTTAAAAAAAAACTAGCATTAAAACAAAACCCACATTAAAGTCAGCTGCACTATATAAAAAAAGTGCTTTCCATATTGTAGTACTTAATAAATCTTAGCTTTAAAAAACGGCATCTCTTAAATGTAAAAAGCCCACTGAAAGGTCATTATAGACCTTTGCAAGGGATAAACCAAACAGAGAAGTGGAAGTGATGGAGGTAAAACAGGCAAGAAGGGAAAAAAGAGTTCCCAGCAAAGGAGGTTAGACAATTTTAAAAATGGATGATAGCTAATTATAATGGCTACCATTTTCTGAGGGTCTTCCATGAGCAAGACAATGTGCCAGGTGCTCTATATAAGTACCATCTCTAATTCTTGAATCAACCTGTAGGTATTTCCATTTTACAGATTCAGAAAACATGGCTCAGAGAAAGCAAGTATCAGGCTTAAGGGAAGGTTTTTGCTCACTACTGTCCCAAGCTGTTCTGGATTGGGACTGGGTTTGAGACTGGGGCTAGGGGGAGCGCTTCTCGCCTGGACCCTTACTATACTCTGCATCCTTGAAGCATGCTCCCAAGCTGTCCTGTTCATCCAGACTGGCATTCTCTTCTTCCTCCTCGCTCTCGGTTTTCCAGTATGCTGGCCGCTTGATGGGCCGCTTCCCTGGGGTGCGCTGGGAAGCAGGACTGCTAGACACTGTGCCCAGCCCACTGCTGGAGCTCCCACTGCTTCGGTCCTGGCCCCCAGTCCACCAGGCCTGCAGGCTGGAGGTAGCTGGTGAGGATGATGAGGACTGCAGGTTGGCCATGCACAGCATGCCCTGGATGGCCTCCTGAGTGCTGGGAGAGGCAGGGGCCTCGCTGCAAGGGACAGAGGAGAAATGCTGAAGGAGTTTCTCTAGTTGTCAGAGGAAACTCATCATCAGAACTGTCAGGGAGGAGGGACAATAGTGGAGCTTAGGGTGGGAGGAAGGAGAGAACCATTCCAGATGAGAAAACAGAAATCAAACCAACGGTTCAAGATAGTATATCAAAGACTGTTTTCACGTAAAAGCCAGTCCTTCTTGCCTCGTCTTTCTGCAGACAGCAAGGAAGGTGGCAAAAAGAGGGGTGCCCCTCTCTCACTGATCACCCATGCTGAATTCTTTTGTTATTTTAAAACAAGGCCCATAAAATGCCCAGTTTTCTTCCATGTCTCTTCCAAGTCCCAAAATTGGATCCCTTTTGAAGTCTATATATACATCCACTCTCTGTCAGATCTTAAGTTCCCCAGGACAGATTTCATATCTATTTTAGTCTCTGAGCCCAAATGCCCTTGCTAATTCTTTATCCCTTTAAATGTGCTGATGAATATCTGCTGATTGGTTGATCTAGCCTTTTGGGTGGGGGTGGAAGGGTATGCTGTCTGATCACCTGAAAGGGGAGATCAAAGCCAATACTCACGTGAGGGCAGCATAGTCAGGTCCCCCCACCTGCCTGCTGGCCTTGAGCAGATCAAGAATTCCACCAGCACCACTCCCATTCCCAAGCTTGCCTTCAACCCCTTCTACCATGTCCTCATCTGTTGTATAGTCCTCCTGTTGGGAAAAGAGGATATCACCTCAGCTGCTGAGGGTTGGTCTAGTTAGGCCCTAATACAGTGTTGACATTTTCACTCCAGATACTAGTAACTTCCAAGCACCAAGTATAGACCAAGTCCTAAGCAGAATATTCACTCTTTCATTTTAATCTTCACAGCATCTTTGTGAGGTAGGTATTGTAACTCCTATTCTATAGATAAGGAAGCTAAGGCTCAGTAAATAATTTGTGTAATGTCATAATCAGATATTCCAAATCAGATACTCCTTCTGCTGCGTTGTAGTGCTTTTTCTTCTACCCAGCATTAAAAGATTTTTTAAATGTTTGTTTGTTTGTTTAGAGACAGAGTATGAGTGGGGGAGGGGCAGAGAAAGATGGGGAGGGAGAAATCCCAAGCAGGCTCCATGCTGTCAGTGCAGAATGTGATGTAGGGCTCAATCTCACAAACTGTGAGATCATGACCTGAGCCAAAATCAAGAGTTGGAAATTTAACCGACTGAGCCACTCAGGCTTGCTGCATTAAAGGATTTTTAAAATATGTCGACTAAATTATAATCTTCCAGTTACATGCTTAGCTGCACTTAGCACACAAACTTTCACTTAATAACTATTATAGGAATTGAATGCATAAGATATCTTTTTACCCGCAACAAGAATGACAATCAGTCTTCTGTTTCTGTAACCAGAATGGCAGAAGATTAGACACAGAGCAGGCTCCTACCTCAATGTCAAACTCAACTTCTCCTGGTTCACGAACTCGGTTGGGGTCAGAGCAAGGCTTTGCACGGGGCAACTTTCGAGGAAATTCTAGAAAATAATGAAATGCACTTATCGTGAAGCTAAGATTAGCATCTGAGTCAAACACCCAGGGGAAAAAGTAAGACTATAATTTTCCTAAAAGTAATGACCACAGACAACTAATTTAGGGAGGTTTGGAAATGGTTTATAAATAAATCTCTAGAGCAAAGAATACATGGAGGCCTAAAGAGCTTGTAAATCAGAATGTCAACAAGCTCAGGCCTAAGGCCTTTGGTCTATCCAGGGTACCAGAAACAAAATGTGAAATGGGCAGGGAAGGAACAAGAAAGAATAGGTACGCACTTGGTCTTATTATCAGGGTCGCCTTCTCCTTTCCCAATCTCTCGTCAATTTGCAGTTCATCATCTGAATCCAAGTCAAATTCATCCTCCATCACCTGTTCCGCCACCAGCCTAGCCCTATCTGCCTTCTTTGGGAGCTTGGCTCGCCGAGACTTGGATAAGCTCTTTACCCTCTTGGCACTAAAAAGAAAGAGAAGGAGAGCATAAAAACAGTCACATTCAATATCTTAAGATGGCAAGCTCCCACTCCCAAACTGGTCTATAGATTCAATGCAATCTTTATCAAAACCCAGCTAATTTCTTTTGTAGAAATTAGTAAGCTTATACTAAAAGGTATATAGACATACAAAGGACTTAACATGGGCAAATGAATTTTGAAAAAGAACAGAGTTGGAGGACTTTTACTATTCGGTTTCAGGAGGCAAACCATGAGAGACTTTTGAACGCCGAGAACAAACTTAGGGCAGATGGGGTGGGGGGCGATGGGTATGGTTTCAAAATTTACTATAAAGCAAGAGTAATCAAGGTAGTGTCATATTAGCAATTAGGACAGACATATGCATCAATGGAATGGAGCTATGAGTCTAGAACTAAACCCTTAAATTTATGGTCAGTTCTTCCTGCCAAAGGAGCCAACACAATTCAGTGGGAAAAGGGATGGTTTTTTTAAACAAATGGTGCTAAGATAACTATATCACATGCAAAGAAATGAATGTGGATTCTTACCCCACATCATATACAAAAATTAACTCAAAATGGATCCTAGAGATAAATGTGAAGCTAAAACTATAAAACTTCTAGAAACAAATACAGGAAAGTATCTTTGTTATCTGGGATTAAGTAAAACTCAAACCATTTGTGCTTCAAAAGATATCATTAAGAAAATGAAAAGGCTATCTTGCCATTTGCAGCAATGTGGATGGAACTAGAGGGTATTATGCTAAGTGAAATAAGTCAGTCAGAGAAAGACAGATATTGTATTTTTCACTCATATGTGGATCTTGAGAAACTTAACAGAAGACCATGGGGGAAGGGATGGGGAAAAAGTTACAGAGAGGAAGAGAGGCAAATCATAAGAGACTCTTAAATAGAGAAGAAACTGAGGGTTGATGGGGGTGGAGGAGAGGGGAAAGTGGGTGATGGGCATCGAGGAGGGCACTTGTTGGGATGAGCACTGGGTGTTGTATGTAAGCCAATCTGAAAGTAAATTGTATTTAAAGAAATAAGGAAAAACCAGAAAAAAAAAAAAAAGAAAATGAAAAGACAAGCCATAGACTGGGAGGAAATATTTACAAGTCATTTATTTGGAAAAGGATTTGTATCCAGAATATTTAAATAACTTTTAGAACTCAATTAATAAGACAAGGAAGCCAATTTAAAAATGAGCAAAAGATTTGAATAGACATTTCTCTAAAGATGATATACAAATGCCCAGTAATCACACAAAAAGATGCTCAGTATCAGTAGTTATTGGGAAATGCAAATCAAAACCACAATGAGATACCACTTAATGTCCATTAGAATGGCTGTAATAAAAAACACAGACAATAACAATTGTTAGCCAGTATACTGCTGGTGGGAATGTAAAGTGGTACAGACACTTTGGAATAAATTGTGGCAGTTTCTTAAACAGTTAAACATAATGTTATCATATGATCCAAAATTTTACTCCTAAGTGAGAAATGAAAACATATGCCCATATAAAAACTTGTAGAAAATGCTCATAGCATTTGACCATTATTCTTATTGGTCAAAAAGTGGAATCAATCCAAGTGACTGTCAGCTAGTTAATGGATAAATAAAATATGGTATATCCATACAATGGTATACTATTCAGCAGTAGGAAAGAACCAATTCATGATACATACTATATCATGGATGAACCTCAAAAACATTATGCTGTGTGAAAGAAGCCAAACATACAAGACCACATATTATATTATTCCATTTATATGAGATGTCTAGAAAAGGCAAATCTACGGAGACAGCAAGTAGATTAGTGGTTGCTCACGCTTGGAGAAGAGAACCAAAGGACTAAGTGTAAGTGAGCATGAGGTATCTTTTTGGGGTGATAGGAATGTTCTAAAATTGGATTGTGATGATAGTTGCACGTTCTTTAAATTTACTAAAAGCCATTTAATTGTATACTTAAAGCAGGTATGGTATATAAATTATACCTCAAAAAAAGCTGTTTAAAATATATAAAGGGGGTGCTTGAGTGGCTCAGTCAGTTGGGCATCGGTCTCGATTTTGGCTCAGGTCATGATCTCATGGTTTGTGAGTTTGAGCCCCACGTGGGAGTCTGTGCTGACAGTGCAGACCCTGCTTGAGATGCTCTCTCTTCCTCTCTCTCTGCCCCTCCCCTGCTTGCACACACGTTCTGTCTCTCTCAAAATAAATTATATATATACACACATATATATGAAGGAAATGCAAAATATTAAAAATTTTAAAATGGCTTAAATAATCCTGTTACATATGGTAAACAATATTAACCAGTACACACTGAAATAAACCTTATAGTTAAAAAGAAACCAGTTTTTGGTAAATCAGTATACTTGATACATTCAGCAGTCATTTGGTGAACTGGCCTTCAGTAAATTGGCTGACATTAAACTGACCTGTTTTCTACCCCACAGGGTTTTAGGAGGATTAAATGAGCTAATGAAGAGACCAACACATGCCAAGTGTCCAATGGTAGTTAATCTTATAATTAAGTTCTCTGGGCCTCAGTCTCCACCTTAATAAAATGGGGATAACAACACTTACCTTCAAGGTTGTTGTGAGGACTAAGTAATGTACTAAACAGCTAAGTTAAAGTCTGAGCAGAAGCTCAATAAATGGCAGCTATTTATACCCTGATTTTTTATTAACTTTTAATTGTGAAAAATGTGAAACATAAACATATAAAAGTATAAAAAACTCTCATGTACCTTTCATTCAGCTAAGTTTCAGCAGTTATCAACACATAACCAATCTTGTTTCATTTATACCTCAGTCCTTGCAAAATACTGGATTATTCTGGAGAAAAGCTCAGACATAATATATTGTCTGTAAATATTTCTGTACCTTGTCTCTTTAGGTTGACATAACAGCAGTCTCTGGTAGCTGTAGGAAGCGATGGAAGCAACCCCAAAAAAGACTAGTGGGGAAGGGGAAAATGTCTCGTTATATCCTCAACAGCATTATAAGTTGGACTCTTAGGATTTTCAATTTTCTCCTCCCAAGGAGATTGTGGACAATGCTCAACAGTTTCTCTATTATTATTTAATAACTAGATTCTCAAACCCCAAGAACAGCTCTGCTGCTTTCAGAATCTGCCCTGCTCTCACACTCCCTTTTCACTGATTTCTCAGACAAGCGGGGATCTAAAGACCTTTTCCTACAAAAAGGCTATGAAGGTACCCTTGATGCTTGTGTTCCTCTACTGGTCATACTTTACTTGGCTCTTGACTTCCCGTCTGGTGTTCTGAGTGTCCAGATGATCACTCTTACGGTCTTCCTCTGCCTTTGCCTCCCTATTGTGTTTCAGGGTTTCCAATGACCTACTTAGCTTCTGGCTATACTCACACCATTATCACTACCACTGCCACCATCGCCTTTCATCTTCATCATTTTATTTGTAAGAGCTACCATTTATTAAGCATTTACTATGTGCCAGACACTTTATATACATAATCTCATTTAGTCCTCCGACAACCTGAGAGGAAGCTTTGTCTATAGAAGAGATATAATGAGGACACTGAGGTTGAGGGTTAATTAACTTGTCAAAGTCACATGATGTATTTGTGTCAGAGCTGGGATTCAAACTTGGAATTGTCGGATTCCCAAGTCCGTGCTTTTTGCTGTGAATGCTTTTATTTTATCCTTTTAGAAAATGCTCTGTTAAAAATTATTTTAGGAAAAGTAATACATGCTCATTGTACAAAATTCAAATGCTACTGAAGTAAAAATTTCTTCTCCTGGCTCCCCTCTCCTACTTTCCAGAGAGAACTACTGTTACAAGTTCAATGTGACAAGTATAAAATACACGATGAATATACTTATTTGCATGAATCTGTAGAATTATCTCTAGAAGAAAATCATTGATACTGGTTGTCCATGGGGAGAGGAACTGGAGACCAGGGAGGGGCAGGAATAAAATTTTTCAGTAGGTATTCTTCTGTACTTTTTCAGTTTTAAACTGCTTAAGCTAAATTTTAAACCTCTTCAAAAAAGTTAAATTGAAAATGAAGGAAGGGGTACTGGGTGGTTCAGTCGGTTGAATGTCCGACTTCAGTTCAGGTCATGATCTCACGGTTTGTGAGTTCAAGCCCCGCACTGGGCTTGTGTCTGTCAGCATAGAGCCCACTTCAGATCCTCTGTCCTCCTCTTTCTCTCTGCCCCTCCCCTGCTTGTGCGCTCTTTGGAAGGAGTCTGTATGCCACTTTTCTACACAAGCATATATACACACATGCACACGTGTACACACACACCATTTTTAAAAATTAAAATGGAACTCTTACTATATATTATTTTGTAACCTGATTTTTTTCACTTAAGAATATCTTGGACACCTTTCCATATCAACAGATATTTAACTCATTCTTTTTAACAGCTACATGCTATTCTACTCCACAGATGTACCATAATTCATTTAACCAATCCTTACTGATGAACAGATTCCTAATTACTTACTATTACAAACAATGACGCGGTGAATACTGAACATTTCTCTTTACATACCTGTGCAAGTATTTCTGCAAAATTCCTAAAAATTTAATTGCAAAAAGTATATAAAAAACGAATGCTCTTAACCAGTATTCTATACTTCCTCTTATCCCTGCCAGTGGTTCTGACCCACTGACTTGCTGAAATTTCTAGGACTTATACAAGATTTTTTTCAAACTGCCAATTAGATTTTAGGCCTCTCCCCTAACACAACCATGGTTCTCTGAACTAAGCAATGATATCTGATAATATCTGGGTCCTTCCCCAAATACAGTAAGCACCCATCCACCCATGTTCCAGCCCCAGGTCCCAATTCCATGCCTGGTCTCAGTAACATGTTGCCACCGACAGTCCCACTATCTCTGTATTCCTTCTTCCCACCTCACCTGCCATTAGACATCAACAGGGCCAGCGGGCCCTCATTCCCATCAAGGTCCAAGTCTGGCGAGTCATCATCTGAGTCATTCAGGCAGGTACCAGTGATGTTGAACTGCAGAAGGAGGAGGCTCAGTTGTCACCTGTCTGGGACTCCCATGTGAATCACGATGACCAGTTCCCTCCGGTTTCACTGGTTGAGTTCACTGTTAAAATCACCTGACCCAAGGCCTTCTGCTACACTGTTTCCCACCTCCACCCCAAATGATTCCAAGAACAGGAGGTTGAGGATGCATGGCTACCTCAGGGGAAACCTATCAATCTTGTAAACTGTGTTCCCTAAAAAGAGGGGAGAGGATCTTCACATGCCCACAAAGAGCACCACAATCTTGAAGCAAGGTGGAGCCCCGGAGAAGGGCTTTTCTTAAGAACCTGTTCAAGACTCCAACCTGATGTTCATATGCCATGTTCTTAAATGTCATTCTCATCCAGCCTTTCAAGATTCAGCTCAAGTGTCATTTTTATGGAGAAGCACTCCTGATCATAGCATATGCCCACATAAAATCATCCCCCATCTGTGTCTCAGGGTCCCCCCCACACCTTTGATTATGGCATCCACAATACCTCATCATACTCATTCGTTTTTATGCCTGCCGTTCTCACTAGCCTGTCAGCCTCTTGAAGGTTACATTCACAGCACCTATCACAGTGCCCAGCACAGACAAGGTCTCAATAAATGCCTGTTAAATGAGTGGGACTGGTAGCCAAACACCAGGGGCCCTAAGGGAGGTGGGGAAGAGAGGACAATCCTTTTGATACCCTGCTCTTCCAAGGGACCCAAAAGGGCTGGGCTGAACCCATGGGCCAGCACCCACCTTTGCTTTCTGGGAAGAGCCTGTCTTCAGTGCCTGATGATTGTATGTGTCCATGAGATTATAGCTCAATTGGCCAGCAGGCCCCAAGGCTGAGCTCTCCTTTCCCTTTCGCTCTGCTTTCTTGAAGAGTTCCTTGGGCTTCAGGCCTTTCTTCTTTGAACCACTTTTGGAGGGCAGTGACAGCCTGGACATGGATACTGAAGTGGAATGGACTGGCCTGGTTAAGGGAATGGAGCCAGCTGGGAAGATCCTCTGCAGCCCAAAGATATTGCTCGTCTTCCCAACGTTCTGTTGGAAGATATCCTACAAGAGTGTTAGTACATGAGGGGGTTAGAGCTTACTCAAGGGTTCTCTCTATGCTAAGAGCAGAGGACTGTTCATGGCACTGGGACTACTGCCATGGAAGTGGCTTACAGATGCTCCACATCTAGATGCACACCCTAGTTTTTTTTCACAATGAGTGATCAAGAATTTACGGGGTGGCATTTCTTTACCCAGCCATTGACAAGTAAGGAGAAGACGAGCAGAGAAAAAGCCCAGCAATACTGTCAAAATTGGAGAGAAAAGACTCCAAATGCAGCTGGCATGAGACAGAAAATACTTGAGTATTAAACTGTGGTTCCAACTCTAAGGACTGCAGGATTTGAGAGGAGAGAGGTTCTGGTCCTGATTCTGCTACTAGCTAGCTCTGTGACCTCAGGTAAGTGATTTGAACACTCTGAGGCTGTTTGCTTGGCTGTAAATTAAAGGATCAGACTGGAAAGGTGGTTTTCAAAGATGCTCTGTGGCATCTTTGAACTTCTTGGGAGGAGCCCTGAAGACTGGAGGTAGGTGGAAGGCAAACAAGAGGAACATGTGGAATTCTAAATCTCTTGTCTCTTGTTTTTATCTTATTCATAGCAGCTATGCTTTGATTCAGCTTCCATGTAGGATCTCATTTGGAAAAAAAAAAAAGGTTCCACTGCTTTAAAATATTTGAAAGCCAATGGACCAGACATGATCCATCCCTAAATCCCTTTCTAACAAGCCCAAAGTTTTGTATCTACAAAATTGGTTTAAATGCAAAGAGCTGGAGAAAAGGTAGGCCTTGTAACAACTCCGAAGGACTGTGACAGATGGGAATGGAGGAAAATGAGGTAGGAGGTGGACAATGTAAGCTATGGTGTAGGCAGTGAAACATGCTGCAGGCGGTGAGGCTAGAAAGCTCAACCTCCCAGGAGCTCACTCTGACCACCCTTCAGCATGGATTTTACTGCCTATATCCTGAGTGCTAAATGGAAATTGACAGCTTCTGAGCTAAAGGAAAGTTTAAACTTCCTTAAGTCCAATTCTCCTCTGGTGCCTCTGCTACTTCACCAGCCCACACTGAGTTCTCTCTTTGCTGCAAAGTCTATTAATAACAATGGCTCACATTTATTGAGTACTTACTCTGCCAGGCACTGTGCGAGGGGCTCTACATACATTAGCTCTTAATCCTAACAAGACTCTGAAAAGGTGGTGTTATTCTCCCTTTACAGATAAGGATACTAAGGCTCCGAAAGACTTGCAAGTGACAGAGCAGGAACCAGAACCCAAGTTTGTCTGAGTCTCTTACCATCTACACCTTACTGCCTCGTGGTATAAGCACCTGTTGAAACATGGCTTTGTAATCATGTTTAACGTGGGAGAACCATCATTTTGTAGAATGCAGAGACTGAGTCAAAATATTAGTAACAACAACTACTACTATGACCTCCACCACCCATTACTACCCACCATCAGAATTTATTGAATATCTATTATGTGCCAAATACTATACTTAGTGCTCAACCTATATTACCTTATTTAACCCTTTTAACAAACCCGAGTAGGTATAATTATCTCCACTTTAGAAACAAGGAAACTGAGGCTTAGGCAGTGAACTTCACCCAGGATCCTCTATAGGATTCCAAGTTCTTTGTGGGAAGACACTGAATTACTTATGTATTCTAAGCACCTAACCCAAGGTGAGGCACACTTGAGGCACATAATAATTATTTAAATGAATGAATAAATAGAATCTTTGGTGGGGTTTTCCCAACCCTTCCCCTGAGCTCTCAAGTCAACTGAAGAAGCCTGACCTGCCACTTGAGCCTTGGGCCCTTCCCAAATGCCTCCCCTGCTCCCCTGCTTCTTACTTCCACCAGGCGGATCTCCCTAGCCAGATCTTTAATGAGCTGTACGGTCCGAACTGTCTCCGGAATCTCATCCTCGTGGTCTGGCAGAGCCTGTCAAACAAAAGGCATGAGGAATAGACCCACACATAAAAGGACAACTGATTTTTGACAAAGGTACCATGGTAATTCAATGGAGAAAAAAGGGTAGTCACTGTAACAAATGGTAGTGGACCAATTGGATATCCATATGCAAAAAAAGAACCTCAATCCATATCTTGCACCACATACTCACACACAGGCACACAAACTCAAAATGGATCATAGACTGAAATGTCTAAAACTACAACCCCTTTAGAAGAAAACAGAGGAGAAAATCTTTGTGACCTTGGGTTAGACGAAGATTTCTGAGGATACAAAAAGCATGAACCATAAAAGAAAAACAGCTGATAAATTGGGCTTCATAAAAAATACAAACTTCTCTTCCAAAAACACTGTCAAGACAAACCGGAGACTGTAAGGAAATATTTGCAAAACCTGTATCGGATAAAGGGCAGTGTTAAGAGGTGTGAGGAACTAGGGGTAGGATTGGGCCACACCCCTGAAAAAGTCAAGGACCCTGGGGAGATCCCTGGGGAGAACCCAGCCTCTTTACTTGTGAGGACAGAGCTTAGTGCTGAACAGCTACAGGCCCATGGCTAGCTCAACAGCAACCCAGGCTGAGACCTCTTGGTTGTCTCTCTTTTAATTTGTTTGCAATCTTTTTGAATCCTCAAGATTTATATCTTTATGTAGACAGATCTCCCAAGCTTTGCCCTTGTGATTCTTCTACCAGTTTTCACTTCACTTCTGTATCCGAAGGACTGATAAAAACTCCTCAGCATTACTTTCTTATTTCCCATGGTTTGATTCTTTTTTCCCCTTATTTATTTTGGTGTCTGGGCAGGGGTGGGGTCCAAGAACCCATGTAATCCAGCTGGATAAATTTAATAGCTCCCTCTGCCCAGCCCAGGGGCTCTAGAAAGGTCAGAGTGAGTACCTCCCATGGAAGTCATCTTCAGTTCAAAAAAGACTTCTTCCTTGAGAATGGGCTCCTCAGATCTGTCTCCTACTCTCCTCTATCTCCCTTTGGCTGCACTATTTGGGGCCATCGTGGCTCAGGGCAAGAGTGCTTTAGGACTCTTCCCACCCCTTTTGTTGTTCCTGGGACAGAGTCACTCCAAAGTTCACTTCCTGGAGGGGGAGGGGAAGGTCAGAAATGAAACACAAGGCAGTCACACCTGAGGGATGCGGAGAAACAGAATAGTAGGTTAAGTTCCAGGTTAGGAAGTTGAGTCCAGAGAGCAAGAGAAGGCCCAAGACATGAAGTACAAGGATATCTGAGGGGAAGGAAGGTTGGCAACAGGAAATGGAGACATTGTACAAGTTAAGCCTATAATGGCTGAAGGTCTCCATATACAGGGGGAAAAGTCTATAAAGAAATCAAATACATGAGAACATATTGATATTTCTTCTCTTTTTTGCATTTCTTAAAATTTTTCTTAAAAAGTCAACATTTTGAGTAGGTAATCCATTTACATAGTTCAAAAATCAAATAATATAAAGAGATATATTGAAAAGTTTCAATATACATTTGTCCATGCCATCAGTCCCATTAGCCTGCACCTACAGGTAACCACTCTTCTTCTACATCCCTTCAGACTGTGTCTTCAGGCAAATACAAACACATACAAATATAATTCTTGCCCCCCCACAACCTTTTAACACATAAAGAAGCACATTATAGGGGCGCCTGGGTGGCTCAGTCGGTTAAGTGTCCGACTTCAGCTCAGCTCATGATCTCACAGTTCTTGAGTTCAAGCCTCATGTCAGACTCTGTGCTGACAGCTCAGAGCCTGGGGCCTGCTTCCGATTCTGTGTCTCCCTCTCTCTCTGCTCCTCCCCTAGTCACGCCCTGTCTCTCTCTCTCTCAAAAATAAATAAATGTTAAAAAGTTTTTAAAAAGAAGTACATTATATACATGGTTCTACATCTTTACTTGACAAATTCTGGAGATCTTTCCAGATCAGTACAGAGAAAACTTTCTTAATCTCTTTTATAGCTGTTTAGTATTCAATTGGATAGATGGATATTGGTGTATTTCTAAAAAGCCATTTTGGCAGTGTGCAGGAAGAGCCTTACATTTTTTCATATACTTTGAGCCAATAATTGCTCTTCTAGGAATCTACCCTGAAGCAACAATTAAGAGATGAGGGACAAAGGCTGATGCAAGCAGATAATCACTGCATGATTTTTCTATAACTATCCCCCAAATAAATAAAGCAACGATAAACAAGCAGTTAGGTACGGATGGTATATCTCTGCAAAATAATATCATGTAACTATTAAACGTTTGTGGAGAATTTGGAGGACACATGAAAATTAACATAAGCCAACAAATTCAGATACAAAATTGTACGTATAGAGTGATAGCAATCGTGTTTCTTAAATGCATATAAAAAAGACAAGAAGACACACCCACATGCTAATGTTAATGCCTTCTGAGTGTTCAAATTACAGGTGATGTATTCCCTTCCTTATACTCTTCTGTATTTTTTCTAATTCTCTAGAGTAAGCATGTATTACTTTTTTTATAATCAGAAAGAAAGGTTTAAAAATGTAATCCAAAGAGTCCTAACCTAGTCCTCCATTCTAATCTCAGAAGCCCACAAGCCTCCCTGGTCTCTTCCACAACCCCAAAGCATCTAACCAAAGCCATTCTCTATGGAGGGCAGAACTCTAAAGGAGGTAGAGAAATGAGTGTATTTACTTCTTTCCTTGTCCAGGCTCTAAAGGCCAAGTTCAGAGCTTTGCCACCATGGACCAGGTAGGATGCTGGGTGCCTCCTATTCTCTCGCAAACCTAAAGGGGGAAGGAGGAAGGCAGAAGGTCAATAAAGCCACGCGGGGAAACAAAGAAACTGTTTCTTTTTTCAGGCAATCAGAGAAAACACTCAGGGTTCTAAGCACAACTCTAGACCTCAGTTCTTAAAATAGTGTTCATTTAATAAGTACCTACTACATGCTGGGCATTTAACACTTACTATCTCATTTAATCTTTACTCTCACCCTCTACCCAAGCATCATTATCTTCACTTTACTGTCCAGGAAAATGAGGCTTAGAGAAGCAAAGAGACTTAACCAAGGGCACAACCTAGTAAGTGCCAAAGCTAAGACTGAAGTGATGTCTACTGAATCTGAGGCCTATGTTCTCTGTACCACACTGCAAGTGTGCTCTGTCTCCTGGGTTTCAAGATGCAAACACTCAGGAGGACCATGACTGCCACCTAAAAGAACTGAAGGGCCATTAATAAATGCCCTTACTCTGAGTTACTCCAAGAGGAGGTTATGACAAATAGCCAGATTTAGGCTCAATACAGAATTTTCTACTGAATTGAGCTATTCAGAACAGGTAATAAGTGGTTAATCATCTACCCTCTGACTGAACACTTAGGTAACAGTCTGTCTAGGTGGCAGATTAAGGGTTTGAGGTAGTAGGTAGGAGACTGTACGCATTGGTCTTTGAGATTCTTTGTAATTCTTAAAATACTGATTGCTGATGGCCAAGCAATCTTGAAGAATCTCAGGTCTGAGCAAGGGAGCTGCTCCATTTCAAAGCAGAAAAGAAGAAATTCAGCAGTTTGGCTTCCACCAACTATGGAACTATGATATCAGCATAGTCAGGACTGGGCCTTGTCCTCATCCCATGGGAAGCACATTCAGGAAACTCTGAGACTGTCCAGATAGAGTTTCTTACTTTAGTTAGCAGGGGATAGGGATAATTTCACTGTAATTCAATTTTCTCAGCCTCCTTTGCTAAATAAAATTAAAATCCATGCTCTACCATACATTATACTTAGAAATAAAAAAGTCAGCCTCAAAAGATCACACACTATATGATTCCACTTTTATAGCATTCTTGAAATGACAAAATTATAGAGACGGAAAACATATCAGCAGTTTCCAGAAAGTATGGATAGTGCAAGGAGAAAGAATGGGGGAGACTATAAAGGAGTAGCAGTAGGGAGAACTCTGTGGTGATAGAACAGCACTATATCTTCTTCACTGAAGCGATGGTTATATGCACATGCATGCAGGTGTGCGCATGCGCGCGCACACACCCCCTCAGGGAAACAGGGCAAAAGAGACAGCTGGGACAGGGATCTATACCTCGAAAGATGTCCAGGATGTGCTTTCCCACATACCAACAGATGGTCTCAAAGTTAGGAAACTTGAAAAGGTCTGCTGTGCTCAGCCGCTTCTCAATCTCATAGGCTCTAGAGGAAGCAGGCACAATAATAGAAATTATAACAAGGATCCTGTTAGCTGAGCACCTACTATGATCAGGTATTGTTCTGAATGTTTTGTATCCATTATCTCTAATCCTCACAACTACCCTGTAAGATCCAACTTTGTGGGTTAGGAAACTTGAGCTAAAATGTTATGTGACTTGCTCAAAGTCACAAAACTACTAAGTGAGGAAGGGGTATTCATCCTCACACTGATCATTATCAGGAGCCAGTATCTATTCCCTTCTGATCATCTCGCCTCCTTCTATGCTGTACTTCTCACTATACAGAAGAACCCAAGGACTCTAGCAGGTGGGAATGGCCAAGTAGGGACCACAACAGCTTCAGCACTCACTTGAGCTGCATTTCGATGTTAAGGCTGTGTAAGAAGTTCCCTCCAAAGGCAAGGCAGTCCACAGGGGTCAGCACAGCATGGATCCATCCTGCAGCGTAAATGGCAAAATCATAGCTGGCAGAGGACCTTACTTCCTCTTGACATCACTGCCCACTCAGCTCAAACACAAGTCCTTAGAGCAGCCAGCTGCCAGTGACCCAGAAAGTTCTAGTTCCTGCACTCTACCAACACCTATTCTGCCACCATTATAACCCTAAACTGGACCAACTTACGAGGTTAATAAACTCTTTTGACTTTCCTCCTCTCGACTTCAAGTAGATACCTCACCCATCTTCTCTTTCATCTCTTAAAAGGGCATTACCTCCTTACCAAGTCTATCCCTTCCAACTCTATTCTAGGTAAAACAAAGAGCTTTCATGTACAACAAACCTGGGTTCAAAGTCTGCCATCTTGCAGCTAACCATTTATTTCAGAGAATGGTTGTGTACAGTGTGCACCTAGTTGGAACTCAGTTATTCTCCTTGCCCTTGACTCTACAATGCTTTCTGGGAAGTTCTAATGTTTACTATTAAATATCTCTCATATCCATCTTTCTTTCCCCATTCATTCATCCTACTAACGCCTTGGTTAAGATCCGTCATTACCTATCACCTAGGCTACTTGCATCAGCCTCTAAACTGGCCCCTCTACACCAGCAGTTCTCAAGATGTGGTCCAGGCAATCCTGAGGCTCCCTGAGACTCCTTCAGAGCATATGCAAGGTCAAAACTATGCTCATGATCATACTAAGATGTTATTTGTCTTTTTTACCCTCATTCTCTCACAGGTGTACAGTGCAGTTTTCCAGAGGGTAAATGACAGGACATCACAACACCCAGAAGCAGATTAAGGATCTAGTCAATTTCTATTAATCTAGACATCAAAAAGATTTACAAAAATGTAGATGTCCCTCTTCTCATTGCATTTTTTGGTTTGAAAATTGCTATTTTTCATAAAAATTATTAATTATCCTAACATGTAATGAGTTTACTGTTACTTCTCATGAATAAACAAATACATATTTTTTTAACTTTTAATGTTTTATTTATTTCCGAGAGAGACAGAGAGACAGTGTGAGTAGGGGAGGGTCAGAGAAAGAGAGGGATACAGAATCTGAAGCAGGTTCCAGGCTCTGAGCTAGCTGTCAGCACAGAGCCTGACGTGGGGCTTGAACACAGGAACCATGAGATCATGACCGGAGCTGAAGTCAGACACTTAACCAACTGAGCCACCCAGGTACCCCTAAACAAATATTTTTAAATTTCTCAGTCTTAATTTATAATATGGTAAATATTAATGAATATAGATGACATAAATAAAAGCCCTTCTGGGTCCTCAATAATACTAAAGAGTATAAAGGGGTCCTAAGTCCAAAGTGTTTGCCAACCACTGCTCTCTACTAATTTCAATCTCCAAAATCTATCCTCCACATCTTATCCCTAAGTGATGTATCTAAAACACAAATCTGGATCCCCTGCCCTTGCAATGTACGTTCCAGCCACCATTCCCGAGCCAGCAGCCAGGCCAAGGACATAGCCTTGAGAGAGTAAGGGTTGTGGAGACCTCTACAGAATATACATGAATGAATACTAAAGCCTCTATATAAACTGCTCTCCATGCCCTCGGTGTACTGAGGCCAGTTTCCAAACCAAGACTCCCCAGGACTTTGAGAGATACCTCAAGAAACAAGTCAAAGTACACATGGTAGAGAGCCCCAAATACCACTACGAGTAGGAAAATAAAATAACCAAGGTCTCAACAAGAGAGACCAAGAGACACCATTCAAAGTACACTTCCTGAATGGAAAGGCCCTCGACAGTCAAAGAGCCCTCTTTGATACAGCAGCACTTGCAGGTGCAGAGTGCATAACAAGTTTTATTTTTATTTTATTTTCATAAATAGTTTATTGTCAAGTTGGTTTACATATAACACCAAGTGTTCATCCCAACAAGTGCCCTCCTCCATGCCCATCACCCCCCTTCCCCTCTGCCTCACTCCCATCGACCCTCAGTTTGTTCTCAGCATTCAAGAGTCTCTCGTGGTTTGCCTCCCTCCCTCTCCCCAACTATTTTTCCCCTTCTTCTGCCGCATGATCCGGTTAACTTCTTCCTAATCCACCTATATGTGCAAACATATGGTATCTGTCCTTCTCTGCCTTATTTCGCTCAGCATCCATGTTGCTACAAATGGCCAGATTTCATTCTTCCATAACAAGTTCTTAAAACTGACAAGAGATAGAAAGCTAATCAAAATGACAAAACGGAAGAACTCTCCTACAAAGAAATATCAGGAAGAAATGACAGTTAAAGGGGCGCCTGGGTGGCTTAGTCGGATAAGCGTCCCGACTTTCGCTTAGGTCATGATCTCGCGGTTCGTGGGTTCGAGCCCCGCGTCGGGCTCTGTGCTGACTGCCAGCTCAGAGCCTGGAGCCTGTTTCAGTCTGTGTCTCCCTCTCTCTCTGACCCTCCCCTGCTCATGCTGTCCCTCTCTCTCTCTCTCCTAGAAATAAATAAAACATTTAAATAAAAAAAAAAAAAAGAAATGACAGCTGAAGAACTGCTCAAAACAGATATAAGCAACATAACTAAACAAGAATTTAGAACAATAGTCATAAAATTAATTACTGGGCTTGAAAAAGGCATGGAAGATATTAGAGAAACACAAATTAAAATCTCAGGGAGGGGTGCCTGGGTGGCTCAATTGGTTAAACATCTGACTTCGGCTCAGGTCATGATCTCGCAGTTTGTGAGTTCAAGTCCCGCGTCAGGCTCTGTTCTGACAGCTCAGAGTCTGGAGCCTGGTTCAGATTCTGTCTCCCTCTCTCTCTGCCCCTCCTCTGCTCACGCTCTGTCTCACTCTCTCAAAAATAAATGTTAAAAAATAAAAAATAAAATAAAATCTCAATGAGATACCACTTCACACATAGTAGGATGGCTATAATCACAAAGACAGACAAGAACAAGCATTGAAGAGGATGTAGAAAAATTCCACCCTTATAAATTGCTAATGGGAATGTAAAATGGTGGTAGGTACTTTAGAGAACAGTTTGTTAGTTCCTCAAGAAGCTAAAAGAGAGCTAACATAAGACTCAGCAATTCCTTTCTTAGGTATGCATCCAAGAGAACTGAAAATACACATTAACACAAAAATTTGCACATGATCATTCATAGCAGCATTGTTCATTATAGTAAAAAAGTGGGGGCACCTGGGTGGCTCAGTCAGTTAAACATCCAATTCTTGGTTTCGGCTCAGGTCATGATCTCACAGTTTGTGGGATCAAGCCCCACACTGGGTCCTGTGCTGAAAGCACAGAGCCTGCTTGGGATTCATTACTCCGTCTCTCTCTGGCCCTCCCCAACTTGTGCTCTCTCTCACTCTTTCTCACTCAGAAAATAAATATAAAAAATTTTTTTAAAAAGTGAAAACCCAAACGCCTATAAGATGATGTAAGGATACACAAAATGTGGTATACCCACACAGTGGAATATTATTCAGCCATTTAAAGACTAAGTACTAACAAATGCTATAACTTGGATGAAGCTTGAAAATATTTTCAGAGTAAAAAAGCCAGACACAAAGGACCAGATACTGAACGATTCCATTTGTATGAAATAGTTAGAACAAGCAAATCCATATACAAAGAATGGACAAAAGTGGTTGACAAGGGTGAAGGGAGGAGTGGAAGGAATGGGGAGTAACTGCTTATGTATATAGGATTTCTTTTTTAAGTGATGAAAATTTTATGGTATTAGATAGTGGTGATGGCTGCAAAACACAGTGGATATATTTTTTAAACTGAACTGCATCCTTTACATGGTTAAGTTTTATGGTGTTTGTTACATACCAATTTTTAAATTTATTTTTTATTTTTTTAAATTTTGTTATTTTTAATGTTTTTTTTTTTAACTTATTTCTGAGAGAGAGAGACAGCGTGAGCAGAGGAGGGTCAGAGAGAGATGGGAGACACAGAATCTAAAGCAGGCTCCAGGCTCTGAGCTAGTTGTCAGCACAGAGCCTGATGCAGGGCCCAAACCCACAAACCGTGAGATCATGACCTGAGCTGAAGTCGGATGCCCAACCGACTGAGCCACCCAGGCACCCCCATACCACTTTTTTTAAAAAGTACACTTAACTAAATGAAAATGAAAATTGAACATATCAAAATATATGACACAGCTAAATCGGTGCTGAGGGGAAAACTTAGAGCACAAAATGCTTACGTTACAAAAGAGGGAAAGTCTGAAATCAATAATCTAAACTCTTGTCTCAAGACTGGAAAAAGGAGCAAAATAAATCCACAGCAAGCAGAAGAAAGGAAAAACAAAGATAAAAGAAGAAATCAATGAAACTGAAAACATAAAGATAACAGAAAAAAAAATCAATGAAACAGAAAGTGGTTCTTTAAAAAGTTTGAAAAACTGACAGACCTCTATTAGATTGACACAGAATAAGAAAAGGCACAAAAAACTAATACCAGGAATGAAACCAAACATATTGAGGCGCCTGGGTGGTTCAGTCAGTTAAGTGTCTTACTCTTGATTTCGGCTCAGGTCATGATCTCACAGTAGTGGGATCGAGCCCTGCATTGGGCTCTGTGCTGGAAGCCTGGAGCCTGCTTGGGATTCTCTTTCTCTCTCTCTCTCTCCCCCTGCTTTCCCTGTTCTTTCTCTCTCAAAATGAATAAATAAACATAAAAATTTTTAATTAGAAAAACAGGGTATCACTAGAGACTTGGAAGACATCAAAAGGATAATAAGGAAATACTATGAAGAACTCTGCATACATAAATTTGACAACTTAGATAAAGTGGACCAATTCTTTGAAAAGCACAAACTACCATAGCTCACCCAATATGAAACAGATACTTTGAATAGCCTACTAAAGTTTAAGAAAATTGAATGTTAATTTAAAACTTCCCAAAAAAGAAATCTCCAGGTCCAGGTCAATGTGACTGCACTAGAGAGTTCTACCAGAGGTTTGAGAAAATTTAACTCTAATTCTGAAATCAAAGACTGAAGCTTAAGAAATCAAGGAAGGGGTGCCTGGGTAGCTCAGTCGGTTAAACATCTGACTTCAGCTCAGGTCATAATCTCATAGTTCATGAGTTTGAGCCCCATGTCGAGCTCTGTGCTGACATCTCAGAGCCTAGAGCCTGCTTTGGATTCTGTGTGTCCCTCTTTCTGCCCCTCCCCCGCTTATGTTCTGTCTCTCTCAAAATTAAATAAACATTAGAAGAATTTTTTAAAAAAGAAATAAAGGAAGATCTAAATAAATGGAAAGACATACTGGGTTCATGAAAGACTCAACACGGTAAAGATGTCAACTTCCCCAAAATGAGGCAACTGGGGGCACTTTTTCAAAACATACACTCAGATCCCACCCCAGATCTAAAAATTCATAATGCTAGGGGTAGAGCCTAGGCATGTACTGTTTAAGGGGGGTAAAAGCCCCAACCCCTACCCCTATAATTCTGATTTATAGCCTGCAATGCCAGCCTCCCAGACACTATCCCTAGAGTCATGGGGCTGAGGGCCTATTCTCTATTTGTCCACCAAGTTAGCATAGCCCAGTGCAAGAGGTCCATCAACCTCTTCCTGGACCTTCCCACCTGCAACCTCCCCAAGGAACCATGCTGCCTACTAGCCATCACGTGAATTTTCTTGAGGTCCGTTTCTGAGTCATCAGCTGATATGAGAGGGTTTTCCACATAATCAGATCAATACATTAAGGGAAGGGTCTAGCTCTGGTACCACAACCTCCCTTCCTCTTCCAGCCCTCCTGAAACCCTCCCAGAGGGGGCCCAGGGAAGACCTGTAGGAATGAAAAGTGTCTGTCCTTGCTTCACGGAACACTTATAGCACTTGTCCACCTGGTCTCCAAAAAACATCTCATTCTGGTTAGAGGAGCTGCTCCAGCACTCAAAGAGAGTCAGATTGGCATTTGTTGGGCGGATCAGGTAGAAGATCTTCTCACCCTGAAACAAAAAGAGGTTTAAGTGCCAAAAATATCAACAGTTTCCATAAAAATCCTCCAGAAGGTCTCCAAAAGGATATTTTCTCTCCCATGCTCTAAGACCATGTAATATGACAGATTCTCTCCCAAACCCATCCAAGAATCAATTTTATGTGGATTTGGAAAACTTGAAAAGGTCCTTTAGCACTTTGTGCTTTTTCTATAAGGTTGACAAAAATGATTTGGAAAAGGCATTTCAAACAAAATTGTTCAACTTAGGACAAATGTACACCAAAAGCTCCTAATTTAGATGCAAAGCCAAATGAAAAATGGCCTCTTTAGATGAGTAGATCAATGCTACTAGCCCTAGGAGAATTTAAGGCCACATTACTGATGAGAAGAAAATTGAATTTGCCTTTAAATGCCATTTACAGAGAGTATTCCTTCTCACACCTGCAATCAAAGCTAATAAAAGTTTAAAAGTTCAGTAATTGCCCAAGGACTTCTAGAAGATTATATGTTAGGTGATTATCTGTTGGGAAAACATTTTATTTCCTCATTATGTTTTACCTGGACAATCACTAGATAGATTATTTGGTTGAAAAGAAATAAAAGCCCACCAGCACAAAAATATCCTCAACCTACAGCTTGATTAGTTTAACCAATATTACCTGATAATAAATTTCAATGTAGAAAAGCAACAACACTAGAGATTATCTATTGCAGAATTGGAGGAATTTCAATCAGATCTGTAGATTAGATAACAGTATCATATCAATATTAATTTCCTGATTTTGCTAAGTATACTGTGGTTATATAAGAGAATGCCCTTATTTTCAAGAAATATGCACTGAATTATTATTAAGATAAAGGGACACCATGTCTGTAACTACTCTTTAATGTTTCAGAAAACTATATATATATGTATATACACACACACACACACACACACATATATATATATATCCATTTTATTATGTTCGCTTTAGAGAAAGAGAGAAAATAATAAAATGATAACATTTGGGGAATCCAAGTAAAGGGCACACAGGAATTCTTCCTACCATTTGTGCAATTTCTCTATAAAAAAGGAATTATTTTAAAATGAAAAAGTTAAATCTAACATTTGCATAGTAGTGATTACATGCACCAATTTCATGATAAGCCAGTGGAAACAACTAGTTTAGGATTTGTGATCATTTGGACAAGAGCCATAGCCAAGTTTTCTGCTCTTTACTTGGCATTTCTGATAAGAAAAATAAATAGTGTGATGGTGGAAAAGAATCAAAATTACTTGAGAAATTTGTTTTCCAGGGGCACCTGGATGGCTCAGTCAGTTAAGCATCTGACTTCAGCTCAGGTCATGAACTCACGGTTCATGAGTTTGAGCCCCAGGTCGGGCTCTGAGTCAGCACAGAGCCTAGAGCCTGCTTTGGATACTGTGTCTCCCTCTCTTTGTTCCTCTCCCACTTGCACTCTCTCTCTCTGTCTCTCTGTCTCTGTCTCTCAGAAATAAAGATAAAAAGGGGCGCCCGGGTGGCATAGTTGGTTAAGTGTCCAACTGTCGCTCGGGTCATGATCTCGCTGTTCGTGGGTTCGAGCCCCGCGTCGGGCTCTGTGCTGACTGCCAGCTCAGAGCCTGGAGCCTGTTTCAGTCTGTGACTCCCTCTCTCTCTGACCCTCCCCTGCTCACGCTGTCTCTCTCTCTCTCTCCTAGAAATAAATAAAACATTTACAAAAAAAAAAAAGAAATAAAGATAAAAAAAATTGTTTTCCAGACTTTAAAAATCCTTCATAGTCACTGATAATCAACCTGCTAATTACAAAATTGTAACAGGCACTAAAAGGTAAACTACCCATAGGAAGGCTAACATTAAAAAAAAACAACAACAAAAAACCCTTGTCATGGGCACCTGGGTGGCTCAGTCAGCTAAGTGTCCAACTCTTAGTTTCAGCTCAGGTCATAATCCCACGGTTCGTAAGATCGAGTCCCACTTTGTGGGCTCTGTGCTGACAGCACAAAGCTTGCTTGGGATTCTCTGTTTCTCTCTCTGTCTCTCTGACCCTCCCCTACTTGTTGTGCACAGTCTCTGTCTCAAAATAAATAAACAAACATTAAAAAAACTTGTCATATATGCTCTTTGTGGTGGTGGCAGTTATGCAACTATATACAATTATCAAGATTCATCAAACTATACATTTAGAATAGCTTGATTTTATGGTGTATAAATTATACCTCAATAAAGATGGGGGATGGGAAGTTTCTCATGTTACCAAGAATATCTGCAGTAAATACGAACATTTCCATATGTAATCGTAGGAGTATAAATTGGCTCAATTAAGATTAACAGTCAGAAAACCTCAGGCATCTGCTGTTACTCAAAAAAATGTTAAGTATCAACAGTTTAGAGGCAATTTATATGGCATATCCACTAAGTGCCCAACCCTGATAGAGTAGTTGTATGGAAATGTCACCCAAATGGAATCTAAGGAGGCAGGCAGACCTCAGCAGCCTCCTCTGTGCTGCCACCTAAAACAAGGGGGGAGCCCAAGGCCAGGCTGCCTCAAGAAGCTACATTCACTCCTACCTTGAGCACATGGTACCAGACTGAGGTGCCACCAAAGTCAATGTGAAAGTCTGTATAGCTATCCCGCACACTCATGAGGCAGTACTTCTGCACATTGGGTCTCTCAAATATACACTCCTCTGGCCACAAGTTCTCGACCCATGAGAGCTTCCGAACAATCTTGGGAGTCTCCACAAGGTTAGAAAGCCTAGCAAGGAAGGGTTGGAGAGGAGATGTCAGCTGATTGGGAATTAAAGGTTAAAGCCTGAATGAAATGCTCCCCATCCCAGTAAGAGTCAAATAAGACAAAGAAGTCTTTTACACAGGATCCCTAAGGACACACTGGATACTTATTTCTCTAAGTCTGGTCAGCATCCTCATTCCACTCAGCTCTAGAAGTCCCAAGTCCTAACTCCACACAACTCCCCAAAGGAGGTCATTTCCTCCACTAAATGCTCATAACTCCTTTGACCCAGGTCCACTCACTTGGCATTAGTCGACAGATAACAGTTATTGTACTGTCCCCATATCATAGTGTCTTCTTTATGAGGAATCATTAGAGAAACCTTTCAAGGGCTCAGTTTCAGGTAAAGTGTTTCTCCCAAACATGTGGTTGTTTTTATCTTATGTAAAACCATAAGCCTTATGATATTGTACTCCCTAACAACTATCCAGACACTCATATATGCATTTTGTGCACAGATTACCCACTAGATGCATCCTATTTCCCCACTTTTATTTTCCTTTTGTGCCATTTTTGTCTATTCTTTCCTCTCTGTATCTCTGTAAGCTACTTCAAATAGCCTTTCAAGATGAAGTGAGGTACAAACAAACATAGCTTAAAAAACCCCTCAGGTTGTTAACTCTGTATGTTAATACCAATGGCAAGGATTTTAATATTGTATTATAATTATGTAAAATGTTGCCATTGATGGAAACTGGCTGAAGAATACACAGGACTTCCCTGTACAGATTTTTGCAACTTCCTATAAACCTATAATTATGTCAAAATTAAAAGTTAAAAAAAGTACATATCAGACAATAAGCTTTCTAAGTGAAAAAGATGTTATGATTTTTTTGGATCTCCTGCATTCCTGAGCACAGAGAAGACTACATATATCTATTGAATACATGAGTCTAGATGGAATCACTTAAAGGTTATAAGAAGCTCTTTTTTCTTTTAAATCTAAGTAACCTTACCCTCAGAGAAACTACCTGCAGGTAATTCAGTAAATCTATTTCCAGGGACAGAGGACCTATACTAGGAATTAAACAGTGACCACGGTATAATCTAAATACCAAAAAAAGGTCTAAGAAAGGTGTCCTGGGTCTTGGAGACAAAAATTAATTAAAATAGCTACTGTATAATCTACCCAATGTTAGAAACTATAGAAAAGAAATACAATTTAGTTGTTATAATGGAAACAGCTACCATAGAAGTATAAACCAGCTCATCATCCCAAAGGAAGAAACTACCAAGAGGAAGGGAAAGGAACACTTATACTCAGTAGATCACAAGTTCCAGGGACTTTGTTAGGCTTTTTACTTACCCCTGCTCCTCCTACCTGGTATCAGAGAATTCCAAACTAATGACATTGAGGACTTTCTCCCTCTTCCCGCTGTAATAGTATTTCACAAAATCACCAAGCTTCATCTTGCAGTCAGCCTGACGGGTCACATCAATCACATCAATCTCTTTGTCAGAACCTAGAATAAAGAGATAGGTTCTGAACCAAGTGGTCTCAGGGACCAGGGAAGCCTGCATCCTCCCTTCACCTGTCCTTAGAATGGACGGACACTCAAAATTTCTCACCTCAGACACTGTATTTGTATGTATATATGTAGGAATCTCTCATACTCTCCTTACACCCATGTGCTGGGTCCAGGCCTATTAGAGCAACAGAACTGTCTGACATACAGTCTCACTCATGATACAATCCACATGCCAGGACCCTATTCCCTCACTTCTCTTCCTATCCCTGAAAACTCATCCCCAGAAGACAACTGGCACATGAGAGCAAAAGTCAGAGGCTCTCTTATCTCAAGAGGAGAGAGACCCCCATGATCCTTGAAATTTCCCCAGTTAAAAAAAAAAAAATAGGGCTCAGCCTGGGGTCTTGGAGCCTGTTAGGAGGAAAAGGAAACGAAAACCAGGATTTTAGTTCAGACTAGAACCAAAGAGTGACTCTGGACAAAGCACTTTACCTCAGATTCCCAAGATGGCTAGAAAAGAAACACAAAGGTAGACTGGAGGCGAAAGGTCACGGGTCTTAATGGGAGTGAATGATGTCACAGTTAAAACGGTTCATCTTGCTTACCAACATAGTGTTCCACATCCCTCACGGTGAATGATGGTGAAGGCAGGGTCATCCCCAATCCATCCTTCTTCAAGACTAGGATGGGCACACTGAAGCTATTCTCCTCCAGGAATTCCACGGTCAGTTGACTTCCAGTGGGCTTCAGAATCACTTCATCTGAGCTATGGGCCATATGAAAGAAAGCCTGAGTCCCAGAGGCTCTGACACTGAAGGCTTCACTCGATGCTGCCATTCACCCAATAGGTGGGGCCTTCCTGAGGAGACCTTAACATGGACCATAAACTAATGGCATATACCTCACATGCTAGGGAAGAAATAACTTATCCAAGGCAAGAAGCCAGGTCACTTGGGAGCTAACCCAAGGATATCTTGTTAATAGCGTACTCTTCTCTAAATGGCAAAAGAAGAAATCAGTCAATAGCCTGCTGAGAAAGAAAAAATGTATCTGTAATTTTAGTTAATTTACTCTAACCCAGAGCAGCATCACTCATTTAAAACACTGGCAAATAAAGAAAAAAGACTGACTTTCAAATGACATATCCAATAAAGGATTAGTATCCAAAATATATAAAGAACTTACACCCTCAACACACACACAAACACAAAAACACAAGTAATCCAATTTAAAAATGGGCAGAAGACATGAACATACACTTCTCCAAAGAGGGCATATACACGGCCAATAGACACATCAAAAGATGTTCAACACACTCATCGTCAGGGAAATACAAATCCAAACTACAATGAGATATCACCTCACACTTGTCAGAATGGCTAAAATAAAAAAACACAAGAAACAAGTGTTGGTGAGGATGTGGACAAACAGGAACCCTCATGCACTGTTGGTGGGAATGCAAACTGGTGCAGCCACTGTGAAAAACAGTATGGAGGTTCCTCAAAAACATAAAAATAGAACTACCATATGATCTAGTAATCACACTATTGGGTATTTACCCAAAGAATATGAAAACACTAATTTGAAAGGATAATATGCACCCCTATTTTATTGCCACATCGCTTACAATAGCCAGATTATGGAAGTAAACCAAATGTGCATCAATAGATGAATGGATAAGGAAGATGTGATATACATACATACATATATATATATGTATATGTATATATATATATACATACACATACATATATATATACACATATACATATATATACATGTATACACACACACACACACACACAGGAATATTATTCAGCCATAAAAAAGAGTGAAATCTTACCATTTGCAACAACATGGACAGAGCTAGAGAGTATAATGCTAAGTTAAATAAGTTAGAAAAAGACAAATACCTTATGATTTCACTTATATGTGGAATTTAAGAAAACAAACAAAGGAAAAGTAAAGAGATAAATCAAGAAACAGACTCTAAACTATAGAGAATACACATACAGTTATCAGAAGGGAGGTGAGTAGGGGAATGGGGAAAATAGGTAAAGGGGGATTAAGAGTACACTTATCTTGAAGAACACTGAGTAATGTATACACTTGGTGAATCACTATACTGTACACCTGAAACTAACAGAACACTGTATGTTAACATACATATTTAATTAACATAAATAACAAAGAGAAAGACTGATTAAAAAACAATTTTTACAGCCGATTTCTCAACACATGTGCATAATTAACCAAAAAAACAGGAGGTTTTTTTTTTTAAATCATGTTGGAGAAGATGGACTATTTGACCAAGTTGTGTTGGAATGAGCAACTGGAAAACTATTAAGCTCAATGTCTACCTCACTCTTTACATAATTCTAGATGGATCAACATTTAAATTGAAAAACAAAATGAAGCCATCTGTATGTTTTCTTTGGAAAAATGACTATTCATGTCTTCTGCCCATTTCTTAACTGGATTATTTATTTTTGGGGTGTTGAGTTTGATAAGTTCTTTACAGATTTTGAATCCTAATCTTTTATCAGATAGATCAGCAAGTATCTTCTCCCATTCCATAGGCTGCCTTTTACTTTTGTTAATTTTTCCAAAAAAGACATACAGATGGCTTATAGACACATGAAAAGATGTTCAGCATCACTCATCATCAGGAAGACAGAAATCAAAACCAAATGATATACCATCTCACACCTGTCAGAATGGCTAAAGTTAACAACACAGGAAACAACAGATGTTTGTAAGGATGTGGAGAAAGGGGAACCTTCTTACACTGTTGGGGGGAATGCAAACGGTACAGCTACTCTAGAAAACAGTATGGAGTTTTCTTAAAAAGTTAAAGATAGAACTACCCTAGGACACAGCAATTGCACTACTACTTACCCAAAGGATACAAAAATATTGGTTTGAAGGGGTACATGCACCCCGAAGTTTATAGCAGTATTATCAATAATAGCCAAACTATGGAAAGAGCTCAAATGTCCATCGACTGATGAATGGATAAAGAGGATGTGGTGTGTATATACAATGAAATATTAATCAGTCATCAAAAAAGTGAAATCTTGGGGTGTCTCAGTCAGTTAGGCATCCAACTCTTGACTTTGGCTCAGGTCATAACCTCACAGATTGTGAGATTGAGCACCACATTGGGCTCTGTGTTGACAGCACAGAGCCTGCGTGGGATTCTCTCTCTCTCTCTCTCTCTCTCTCTGATCCTCCCCCTCCTTGCACGCATGCGTGATCTCTTTCTCTCTCAAAATTAATAAACATAAAAAAAAGAATGAAATCTTGCCATTTGTAATGATGTGGATGGAGCTAAAGTGTATTATGCTAAGCAAAATAAGTCAGTCAGAGAAAAAAAAATAACGTATGATTTCCTTTACATGTGGAATTTAAGAAACAACAGATGAACATAAGGGAAAGAAGGGAAAAAAAAGAGAGAGGGAAACAATCCATAAGTGAGCATTAACTATAGAGAACAAACTGAGGGTTGAAGGAGAGAGGTACGTGTGGGATGTGGGTGGGAGATGGGCTAAATGGGTGATGGATATAAAGGAGGGCACTTGTGATGAGCACTGAGTGTTATATATAAGTGATATATCACTAAATTCTATACCTGAAACCAATTTTATCATATATGTTAACTAACTGGAATTTAAATAAAATCGTAGAAAGAAAAAAATGAAGCCATAGAGTAGTAGAAAAAACATGGGAGAGACAAGGCCTAGTAGTCAGTAAAAATAGCAATAAATAAATTTAACTACATAAGGCTAAAATGAGCAAATCGGAGAACTCTAGATGCTGGCGAGGATGTGGAGAAACGGGCACCCTCCTGCACTGTTGGTGGGAATGTAAACTGGTACAGCCCCTCTGGAAAACAGTGTGGAGGTTCCTCAGGAAACTAACAATAGAACTCCCTTATGACCCAGCAATAGCACTGCTAGGAATTTACCCAAGGGATACAGAAATGCTGAGGCATAGGAGCACATGGACCCCAATGTTCATAGCAGCACTCTCCACAATAGCTAAAACATGGAAAGAGCCTAAGTGTCCATCAACAGATGAATGGATCAAGAAGATGTGGTTTATCTATACCATGGAATACTACATGGCAATGAGAAACAATGAAATCTGGCCATGTGTAGCAACGTGGATGGACCTTGAGGGTGTTATGCTGAGCGAAATAAGTCAGGCAGAGAAGGACAAATATCATATGTTTGCACGTATAGGAGGATTAGGAGGAACTTGACGGAGGAACAAGGGGGAGAAGAAGGGCGGAAACGGTGGGGGAAAGGGAGAGAGGCAAACCATGAGAGACTCTTGAATGCTGACAAAAACTGAGGACTGATGGATGTGGGGGGGAGGGGGGGATGGGCATGGAGGAGGACACTTATGGGGATGAGCACTGAGTGTTATGTGGAAACTAATTTGACAATAAACTATTTGTAAAAAAAAATTAAAAGATATTAAAAAAAGGAAAAAAAAATTAACTACATAAAAATTAAAATTTCCCACAAGGAAATACAGGGGTAAATATACCTTTCTGAATTTATATTTTCATGTTCTTTGGGTAAATACCCAGTAACAGAATCATAGATCATAGATCATAAAATATTTCTCTCTTTAATTATGTGAGGAATCTGCATACTGTTTTCCACAGTGGCTACACCAGTTTGCATTCCCTCCAACAGTGCACAAAGGTTCCTTTTTCTCTACATCCTAACACTTGTTATTTCTTGTCTTTCTTATTCTCACCATTCTGACAGCTATAAGGTGATAATCTCATTGTTTAATGTAGCATTATTTACAATAATATATTATTTACAATAATATAAAGAAGTAACCCAAATGTCTCTCCATTGGTGAATGGATACAGAAGATACAATGGAATATGACACAGCCATAGAAAGAATGAGATCTTACCATTTACAACAACATGGATGGTCCTAGAGGGGATAATACTAAGTGAAATAAGTCAGATATAAAAAGACAAATACCACAGGATTTTACTCATAGGTGGATCATGAGCACTAAGTAATGGATAGAATTGCTACATCATTATATTGTACAGCCAAAACTAATATAATACTGTATGTTAATTATACTTCAATAAATAAATGCTTAAATTTATTTCCTTACTTTTCTGTAAGGAAAGCTATTACAAATCAGTAAAAAAAAAAATGGGCATTAACCCAAAAGAAAAACTGTCAAATAAGCAGGAAATAAACAGAGAAGTAAAGATGACTTATAAAGGCACAAAAATATGTGCCTTCTTCATAACTAAATGCAAGTGGAAACATGTCATATTTATCTTATCAGAAACGCAAAAAAAGTTTGATAATAAACAAGGTTGGCCACAATATGGGGAAACAGCCATCTTCATACACTATCTAATGGGAATAAGAAATGGTACAGTCACTCTGGAAACAATTTGGTAACATTTATAAACATTTTTAAAGTATATAGTCTTTAGCAATTTCACTTTAAGGTAGAAAATCTACACATATACTTATTCACATATGCAAAAAAGTTCAAAGACATTCACTGCAGTATTTGTTCTTAGTTTATTGTCAATTTGGTTTCCATATAACACCCGTACTCATCCCCACAAGTGCCCTCCTCTGTGCCCATCACTCCCCTTCCCCTCTCCCCACCCCTATCAGCCCTCAGTTTGTTCTCAGCATTCAGGAGTTTCTCATGGTTTGCCTCCCTCCCTCTCTCCAACTATTTTTCCCCTTCTTCTCCCCCATGGTCTTCCGTTAAGATCCTCCTAAACCACCTATACGTGCAAACGTATGGTAGCTGTCCTTCTCCGCCTGACTTATTTCGCTAAGCATAACACTCTCAAGTTCCATCCATGTTGCTACAAATGGCCAGATTTCATTGTTTTTTTAATTTTTTAAATGTTTTATTTATTTCTGAGGTGGGGGGGGCAGGCAGCATGAGCAGGGGAGGTTCAGAGAGAAGGAGACACAGAATCCGAAGCAGACTTCAGGCTCTGAGCTAGATGTCAGCACAGAACCCGACACAGGGCTCGAACCCACAAACCACGAGATCATGACCTGAGCTGAAGTCGGACGCTTAACCGACTGAGCCACCCAGGCGCCCCGGCCAGATTTCATTCTTTCTCATTACCATGTAGTATTCCATTGTATAGATAAATCACATCTTCTTGATCCATTCATCAGTTGATGGACACTTAGGTTCTTTCCATGATTTGGCTATTGTTGAGAGTGCTGCTATGAACAAGCAGTGCAGCATTTTTTTCTAACAGCAAAATACTAGAATCAATTTAAGTGTTCATCAATAGAGGATTAGTTAAAATACTATATATCCGTACAATGGAATACTAAACATCCATGAAAAAGAACAAAAACCACCAGTATATGCTGTTATGGACTTATCTCCAAGATATATAATTTAGGTTAAAACAAAAAGCAAGATGCAGAACACTGAGTGTATTTATGCTTTTTTTAGAAAAGTAGGATACACACACACACACACACATATTTATATAAGCAAAAACTATTTCTTGAAGAATGCACAAGAAACTGGTTGACTGGAGAAGGGATCTGAGGGGTCTGAAGTAGAAAGGAGACTTATTGCCTCTGAACAAACAAATCAAAAGACATTAAGGTGAAGAAACACATAATTCTAAATATCATTTCAATTAAAGGAAAGCTGAAAATGGTTGCACAAATTAAAAACCAAGCAAAAGAGAGTGCTTTATTCACTACTTTTTCTAACTCATTACTTTTGTTTAAGGAACTTTTTTTAATAAGTCATTTTAATATTTTTAAATGGAAAAAAAAATCGCCTGGCAGACTCAGTCACTAGAGCATGTGAGAATCCCAGGGTTGTGAGTTAGAGCCCCACATTGGGCATAGAGTTTAATATTAAAATGAAAATTAAAAAATTTTTAAAAACACATTAAAAGGGAGAAAACTATTTTTTATTTAAAATAAAAACATGACCAAACATTTTTTTTATTTTTAAAAAGGTTTTCCTCTGCTCTACAATGAGAGAATTAAACTTTTTAATCTTTAGACTCCTAACTGAAGCATTCCTTGGGTGTATGCAAATATCCTCTCCTGACAGGCGAAAACTGCCTCCCAATCTAACAAAAGTTTTTACAAGTGGACCTTAATGTACTCGGCATGTTGGATAAAATTCTAACAACACTTCTTAGAAAATGACTAAAACAGAAGATCCCTCCCCAGAGGGAATATTCCCAAATGGGCGAGGCACCTAATGAGATAGCCAGTGGCAAAGTTAGGTAGAGATGAATCCTAGCCTTCCAGAGCCCTGGCATTCACCAACCCTCACCTGTCAAAGGTCCTACTCCGGAGCTCTCGAATGAATGTAGGACTTCCGGTCTTCACTGGTTTCCCCTTGTGTGTATCATGCCCTTTTGAAGATACACGGCGTTTTTTCACTAAGCCAGAAAAAGACACAAGACTGTGAGTCAGAATGGCCATGAGCTATGGTTTCAAGAGCAAAGGCCTCAGCAGATCCTAATTTTCTTCCAATCTAACAACCCCTTGGAGCACCTGAAGTCAACGAGGCCCTCACATACTCAGGAAAAGTCCTTGGTGAGGTTGGTGCTTCCTCTGGGGAAATCTGTAGGTAGGGAGGGAGGTAAAGCTCTGCAATTCTGCTCTCTCACTGGGACAGCTGCTAGCCTGCAGGGCCTACCCAGGCTTTTGCTATTTCCCAAGCCCTGAGACAAAGGCAGTCTTCCTTCGAAGGTTCCTTCGTTTTCCTGGACCACCTTCTCTTGAAAACCCCAAGATCCACTTACTAATGGAGGGTCCATGTAAGACTTCACAGTTGGGGCAGTGGTAGAGGTCAATGTCAGCAGCCTTCTCTTCTTCAACACCAACACAACTAGAAAAGAGAAAAACCAGCCAAGGTTTATGGGAATTTTATTTGTCTTAAGGTCTAGAACTGTGCTGTCCACTAAAAATAGCTATTTACATTTAAATTAATTCAATAAAATTTTAAATGCTGTCCCTGCATCATATAGCTACATTTCAAATGTTCAGTAGCCACATGTGGCTAGAAGTTATAGTACTTGGCAGATTATCAAGCATTTTTATCAATGCAAAAAGTTACACTGGACCACACTGGTCTAAGAACAATTATGATAGAGCTAAGAATGTACAGACAGCAAAGCTTCATTAAGATTCAGAATGGTAAAAGCTAGAAGAGATTCTAAAACAGTGCCATCCAATAGAAATATGTGACCCAAATATGTAAGTTTAAATGTTTGTTTAAAATGTTTTAATGTTTATTTATTTTTGAGAGACAGAGTGCAAGTGGGGAAGGAGTACAAAGAGAGAGAGAGACACAGAATCCAAAGCAGGCTCCAGGCTCTGAGCTGTCAACACAGAGCCCGACGTGGGGATCCAACTCACAAGCTGTGAGTTCATGACATCAGCCAAAGTTGGATGCCTAAGCAACTGAGCAACCCAGGTGCCCCCATAAGTTTAAATGTTCTAATAGTCACATTAAAAAGATAAAAAGGGGGGTGCCTAGGTGACTCAGTCAACTGAGTTGTCCAACTCTTAATTTCAGCTCAGGTCATGATCCCAGAGTCATGGGATGGAGCCCCGTGTTGTGCTCCACACTAAACATGGAACCTGCTTAAGATTCTTTCTCTCTCCCTCTTTCTGCCCTTTTCCCCTGCTCATGCACACTCACTCTCTCTAAAATAAAAAAAAAAGTAAAAAGAAACAGGTGAAATTAATTTTAATTTTTAATTTAACCAATATATCCAAAAGATTCTTACTTCAACATATAATCAAAACTTTAAACTTTAATATTTTACTTGATTAAATGAAAAGGATTGAAAAGAATATTTTATAATCAACAGTGGTTCTGAGTGAAGGATTACAGGTAATCATTTTTCTCTTATTTGTATTTTCTAATGCTCTATAATGAACATGTGTTACTTATTTCATACTGTAATGTATAAAAAAGATTTATTTAATTTTGAAAATATGAAGGGTGCCTAGGTGGTTCAGTCAGTTGAGCATCTGACTTCGACTCAGGTCATGATCTCATGGTTCATGGGTTTGAGCCCCACATCGGGTTCTGTGATGAGAGCTAGGAGCCTGGAGCCTGCTTCCGATTCTGTCTCCCTCTCTCTCTGCTGCTCCCCTGCTCATGTTCTGTCTCTCTGTCTCTCAAAAAGAAATAAATGTTAAAAATTTTTTTGGGGGGGCGCCTGGGTGGCTTAGTCAGTTAAGCGTCTGACTTTCGCTTAGGTCATGATCTCGCGGTTCATGGGTTTGAGCCCCGCGTCGGGCTCTGTGCTGACTGCCAGCTCAGAGCCTGGAGCCTGTTTCAGTCTGTGACTCCCTCTCTCTCTGACCCTCCCCTGCTCACGCTGTCTCTCTCTCTCTCTCCTAGAAATAAATAAAACATTTAAAAAAAATTTTTTTTTAATTTTGAAAATTTGAGTTTGTGTGTATGAGAGTTGGTAATCTCACAAAAGTAAATCCTTCCTCACCAAATAAGTGATTAGCAGCCCTCCTAGTAAATTCTGGCTAATATCAAACTCCTAAAATTCTTGGTCAGCCACACATAGCAGGGAGCATAAAAATAGGGTAGAACTCCAATTGTTTCATTCAGGATCATGCTCACAAACTCACTTCCTGGTATCAGGACCCACCACTGTTCCAACTGCTTGCTAATTGCTAATCCTGTGTCTGTAAACCTGCTGCATATCAATAAATTGGAGATATCACCATCAACGTGGTAGAGTTATTTCAAGGGCTCAGATAATGTATTTCAAGTGCTTAGCACACACTCTGGAAAACAGTATGGAGGTTCCTCAAAAAATTGAAAACAGAACTACCCTATGAGCCACCAATGCACTACTCGGAATTTATCCAAAGGATACAAACATGCTGATCGAAAGAGCACATGCACCCCAATGGTTATAGCAGCGCTATCAACAACAGCCAAACTATGGAAAGAGTCTAAATGTCTATCAACTGATGAACAGATTAAGAAAATGTGGCGCGCGCACACACACAATGGAATACTACTTGACAATCAAAAAGAATAAAATCTTGCCATTTGCAACAACATGGATGGAACTAGATGGTATTATGCAAATAAGCGAAATAAGTCAGTCAGAGAAAAACAGGTATCATGTGATTTCACTCATATGTGGAATTTGAGAAACTTAACAGGTGAACATATGGGAAAGGAAGGAAAAATAATGAGGGAGGCAAACCGTAAGAGACTCTTAAATACAGAGAACTGAGGGTTGATAGAGGTGGAGAGGTCTGGGGATAGGTTAAAAGGGAGATGGGCATTAAGGAGGGCATTTGTTGGGATGAGCAATGGGTGTTATACGTAAGTGATGAATCACTGAGTTTAATCCTGAAGCCAAGACTATGCTGTATCTTAACTTGAGAATAAAAACAAAATAATAATAATAAATAAAGTGCTTAGCACGGTGAACATAAAGAAGCACACCTTACCCTTAACCTGACTAAACTTTCTTTACATATATTCCCCAGACCTTGTGGCATTAATTCACTTTGTCGGACCACATCCTTTCTCTGTCTCTCACACCTGTTAGCCTTGGACACTGCTCAAGAAAGAACCCTTCCAGGGATGCCTGGGTGGCTTAGTTGGTTAAGCGTCCGATTTCAGCTCAGGTCATGATCTCACCATTCGTGGGTTCAAGCCCCACGTCGGGCTCTGTGTTGACAGCTCAGAGCCTGGAGCCTGCTTCGGATTCTGTGTCTCCCTCTCTCTCTGCCCCTTCCCTGCTTGTGCTCTGTCTCTCTCTCTCAAAAATAAACAAACATTAAAAAACAAAAAAGGAACCCCTCCAGTCATCCCTCTCTCCTGAACTTTCATCCCATATAGCTATGTACTTTTCCTACCCCCAAACATCTACTGGTCATCAACATGCCTAACTTTTCTCTTGTATCCCCAAGCAACCCCATTTCTTGGTAAACAAACCCATCTAATTCATATCCCCTTCAACAAACCCCTTCTTCATCGTCCTGGCTTAACTAACCACAGTTAAGCCATTTTCTCTATACAAGTGCCATTCAGTGTGGTCCACAGACTAATGCTGATCTGTGAACTGTTTACCACAGGTCTGAATAAGTAAAAAAAAGTCAGCATAAGCATCCAATAACTTTTATGACAATTTGGCTGAGTAATTTTATGTCTGTTGAATCTAACAATAAGAAATTGGGGCTTGTAGTTTGCAGAAGGTTCATCCATTTTTCTAGTAATTCATTTTTATTTTACCAAATAATTGGTCCATTATGGTTTGAAATTTTAAAAAACAGACAAACCCAGTCCTTCGCCACAGAACGTCTAAGAAGCACAGTGCTAGAACCCCATCAGGTAGAAGTTATGCATTCTACCAGACCCTTATGTAATTCAGGGGTGTGTTGGGAGTAGACATTCCCCTCACTCTCTTTCCTCTACCCCTGTGTGTGATCTCTTACTCCTTTTTAAAAAATGTTTATTTTGAGAGACAGAGAGTATGAGTGAGTTGGGGAGGAGCAGAGAGAGAGGGAGAGAGAGAATCCCAAGCAGGGCTCGAATCCATGAACCACGAGATCATGACCTGAGCCAAAATCAAGTGTCAGATGCTTAACCAGCTGAGCCACCCAGGCACCACAGATCTCTTACCCCTTTGAGCTTCACATCATCTAGTCATGCCTCTTCCCTGTCAGCTCCTCAACTCCCCAATATACCTCTTTCACTCATTAAAGAACCTGCTCACAGATTCTTCTCTATCCCAAGTCCTGCCAACATCTCACATGACATTAGTACTGATGCAAAGAGGTCCAGCCTTTTCTTAGCTGTTTGACCTCCTTATCTTCAGAGGCTGCTGTCTCTACTTCCCTTTCAGCTAACAATTTTCATGGTCATCCTCCAGCCCTTGTGAATACCTGCAATAGCTCCACATCTAGAAAATGAAATTCATACAGCACACTTGTGACCACAAATATAATCACCCAGCTCTTACTCATTACACCTGTTCTTTGCCCTCAAAATCCCCTGAGCCTACTTTTCACCTCTTCACCTATTCTTGTCTTCAGCCTTCTTCCCTATGTAGCTTAGATTCCAGCATTCCTCCTTTCAGCCATTCTCCAACAGATATCCTCGAATCCCTTGCCCCACTGCCTTTCCGTCACTCCCATGTGCACATCCCAACCCTGGCTCAATCCAACTATGTAACACTGGACCACTGGACATGGCTGGAGAAAAATTACCCATTGGATCAGTGCCACAATAAATTCACACTGTCCATGTGGAGGTTCCTCAAAAAATTAACAATAGAACTCCCCTATGACCCAGCAGTAGCACTGCTAGGAATTTACCCAAGGGATACAGGAGTGCTGATGCACAGGGGCACATAGACCCCAATGTTCATAGCAGCACTCTCAACAATAGCCAAAAGATGGAAAGAGCCTAAGTGTCCATCAATGGACAAATGGATAAAGAAGATGTGGTTTATCTATACAATGGAATATTATACAGCAATGACAACGAATCAAATCTGGCCATGTGTAGCAACATGGATGGAACTAGAGGGTGTTATGCTGAGTGAAATAAGTCAGGCAGAGAAGGACAGCTACCATATGTTTGCAGGTATAGGAGGATTAGGAGGAACCTAACGGAGGACCGTGGGGGAGACGAAAGGGGAAAATGGGGGAGAGAGGGAGGAAGGCAAACCATGAGAGGCTCTTGAATGTTGAGAACAAACTAAGGACTGATGGGTATGGGAGGGAGGGGAAGGGGGGTGATGGGCATGGAGGAGGACACTTGTTGGAATGAGCACTGGGTGTTATATGGAAACCAAATTGACAATAAACTATTAAAAAAAAACAAAATAAATAAACTTTAAAAAATTAAAAAAAAATTCACACTATCCAAAATATCTGGGTCACAGAATAGCCAACACAATATTGAATGAAAACAACAAAGCTGGAAGACTGATGCTACCTGACCTCAGGACTTACTATAAAGCTACAGTAATCAATACAGTGTGGTATAGATGAAAGATAGGCAAACAGATCAATAGAACAGAATAGAGAGTCCAGAAGTAGACCCACATAAATATGGCCAACTAATCTTTGACAAAAGAGCAAAGGTAGTACAATGGGGCTAAAAGATAGTCTTTTCAACAAATGGTACTAGAACAATTGGACATCCACATGCAAACAAATGAATCATGACACAGAACTTGTACACTTCACAAAAATGGAACTCAAAGTGGATCATAGACCCAAATGTAAAATGCAAAACTACAACACTCCTAGAACATAGGATAAAAATCTAGATGAGCTTGGGCATAGCAATAATGATGTTTTAGATGTAATACCAAAGCCATGATCCATGAAAAAAGGAATTGATAAAATAGACTTCATTAAAATTAAAAATCTGATCTTTGAAAGATACTGTCAAGAGAACAAAAAGACAAGCCAAAGACTGGGAGTAAATCATTGCATAAGACATATTTGATAAAGGGTGCTATCCAAAATATACACAGAGTCTTAAAAATTAACAATAAAACAAACCTGATTTAAAAATGGGCAAAAGATCGCTACAGAAACCTCACCAAAGAAGATATGCAAATGGAAAATAAGCATATGAAAACGTGCTCCACATATGTTGTTAGAAAAATGAAAATTAAAACAAGTATGAGCTATCACTATACATCATCTATCAGAATAGCCAAAATTCAGAACACTGACAACACCAAATGCTAATGAGGACGTAGAGCAAAAGGAACTCTCATTCATTGCTAGTGGGGATGCAAAGTGGTACAGCCATTTTGGAAGACAGTTTGGCAGTTTCTTACAAAATTGAACATACTCTTAACATACAATCCATCAATCATGCTCCTTGGCATTTACTCAAAGGAACTGAACAAAAACCTACACATGGATGTTTATAGCATCTTTATTCATAAATGCCAAAATTTGGAAGCAATTATGAGGTCCTTCAATAGGTTAATGGATAAATAAACTGTGGTATATACAAACAATGAAATATTTATTCAGTGCTAAAAAGAAAGAAGCTATCGAGCCAGGAAAAGGCATAGAGGAAACCTAAGTGCATATTATGAAATGAAAGGAGCCAATCTGAAAAGGCTATGCATTATATGATTCCAACTATATGACATTATGGGAAGGACAAAACCATGAGGACAGTAAAAACACTAGTGATTGCCAGAGGATATGGGAGAGAGAGAGATGAATAGGCAGAGCATGGAGAATTTTTTTAAGGCAGGGAAACTATTCTGTATGATACTAAAATGGTATAATGGTGAATGCATGTCATTATACATTTGTCCAAACTGTATAACACCAACAGTAAACACTGTTGTAAACTATGGACTTTGGGTGATAATCATGTGTCAGTGTAGGTTTATCAATGGTAAATGTACCACTCTGGTGAGGAATGCTGATAATGGGAGAAGCTATGCATGTGGGGGCAGGAAGAATATGGGAAATCTCTGTACCTTCTTCTCAATTTGACTGTGAACTTCAACAACTCTAAAAAATAAAGTCTACTGAAAAAAATATCTGGGTCATGCTTCCTCAGAATCCTGCTCAATTCTCTCTCCCATCCTCCAGTGTGGTTATATCAAATCCTTGGTCCCACTAACCTCCCTCCTCTCTCAGAAAATGACCCTGCCTACTTTTTAGACAAAATGAATAATCAGATGGGAACTGTCTCAACTTTCCACACCAAATCCACCTCCTTCTGCACCCATCCTTTCCACCTGTTACAATGAAAGAACTATCCTTCCTCCTTTCCAAAGTCGGCTTTTCCACCTGGGTTCACATCTTTTTTTAATCTTCTCAATCCATTATCCCTTCTTTCTTCAGTATCTTCAACCTCTTCCTCCCTTCCTTCTCCTTCACAATAGCATTTAAACAATTAAAAAAGATAAGACCCTCCTTCCTATCTGCCCCTCAGCCACTTCACAGCCAAATATCTTCTTTGTGTGTAGGTTCTTACTAACTTATTTGAATAGTTATCAGTTATACATGGTACAAAACTCAAAAGGCACAAAACTGTATACAGTGAAAAGTCCACCTACTTCTTGCCACTTGGTATTATCCAGAGATGTTCTATCAGAGCCAAACTTATCAGAGGAATTTTCTAGAGTTGCTGTGTATACTTTCTTACCCTGCTGCAGTCTGATTTTAGTCCTCACCTTCTTTAAAACAGAGCTCATCAATGTTCTGACCTCCTTATTGATACATGCTGTAAGTACTCCTCTCCTTTATCTCACTTGATCTCTTAGCAGTATGAGCACACAGTGTTGATCCTGTGCTTTCTCCCCACTTGACAAGTTCTCTACCCTTGACTTCCATAACACCCCATTTGCCTGATGTCCATTTCTTCAGTTAACATTATTGAGAGGCGCCTGGGTGGCTCAGTTGGTTAAATGTCCGACTTCGGCTCAGGTCATGATCTCATGGTTTGTGAGTTCAAGCCCCGCGTTGGGCTCTGTGCTGACAGCTCACAGCCCGGAGCCAGCTTCAGATTCTGTGTCTCCCTCTCTCTGCCCCTCCCCTGCTTGCACTCTGTCTATCTCTCTCAAAAACAAATACACATTAAAATTAAAAAAAAAAAACAAAAAACATTATTGAGCATCTTCCAGGCCCTGGTCCAACTGCTGGGGAGATAAAGACATAGAGCAAAGCATACAGAAATCCCTGCCCTCATAGAGCTGACACCATTCTAGTGGCAGCAGCAAACAAGAAACAAAATAAATCAATGTAATCAGTGAGATACATGGTATAATAGTGAAAAGAGCCAAGTAGAAAAATACAGCAGGAAGGGGAATATATACACATGTGTATGTAACTACACAAACACACACACACACACAGTGGGGTGGGGGGATGGCAGTGGTACTGAAATTTCAGATAAGGGAGCCAATAGGTACCGAAATTTTACGTAGAACTCACTGACAAAATGACTTTTGAATAAGGACCTGAAGGGAGTAAGGAAGCAAGCCATATGGATATGAGGGAAGGGCATCCCAAGTAGAAAGAATACCAAGTACCAAAGCACTGTGGTACTAGTGTGCCTAGATTATTAAAGCAACAGAGAGAAGGACAGAATTCTGGAATAGAGAGAGTAAGGGGGACAGTAATAGGTCAAAAAAGTAATGAATGGGCTCAAGTAGTAGGGTTTCATAGGCCATCGTAAAGGATGTTGGCTTTTCCGGAGTGAAGAACTGGGTGAAATCCGTGGGAGAATTATGAGCAGGGATGTGATGTGATCTTAATTATGTCTCTGGCTGCTCCTTCTGTTTCCCAACGCACTCTTTTTGTCCTGTCCACTCCTTAAATGTCAATGCTTCCTAGGCCTTCTTCTCTCCTCACGTTCCCTTGTTGAGCTTACCCCCCAGTGCTCCATGTGCGCCCTCTGCCCCTATAACAGCAAGCTAGATCTCTCTGCTGGGTTTCAGACTCCTCCCTTGAAATGCTTACTGGTACTTCTACTGGATAGCCTCCTTACATGTTTCAAATTTCACATGTCCAAATTCAATTTCTCCCTCTGTCTGCCCCCCACAAACACACTCCCTCTCTTGGCAAGTGGCACCATAACCTCAGACTGCCTGAGTTTATATCCTGGCTGTACCTGCGACTTATTATCACAGGAACTTGGGCATGTTACCTCTGTGCCTCAGTTTCCTCATCCCGAAGGTGGGGATAAATATTGTAAGTACTTCATAAAGTTGTTATAAAAATAAATGAGTTAATCCATTGAAAGTGTTTACAACACTGCTTGATACATAGTAAGTGCTCTGTATCATTCAAGTTACCATCATGTTCTGGCAATTCTACGTCCTGATTAACTATCAATTGTGCCATTCTGTCATCCTTACCGCCCCTGCCCTAATCCAGGCCCCTGTTATCTCTAGCTGGGATTACTGTCCTGCCCTCCTAACTGGGCTCCTGGCCTCTACTCCGTCCTCACCCAACTGGCCCATCACACTACAACCAAAGTGATCATTTTAAAAACACCAATTTGAGGGGCGGCCCTGTGGCTCAGTCAGTTAAGCATCTGACTCTTGATTTCAGCGGTCATGATCTCACGGTTTGTAGGATCTCATGTCAGGCTCTGTGCTGGCAGTGTGGAGCCTGCTTGGGTTTCTCTCTCCCTCTCTCTCTGCCCCTCCCCTGCTTGGGCGCATGCTCTCTCTCTCTCAACATAAATAAATGAATACATTTTTAAAAAAACCCACCCATTTGATCTTGCCAACCCTTGCTCAAAGCCCCTCACAGGCTTCCTATTTTTCTCATAGTGAAGTATAAACTTACCATGGTCTACAAGGCCTTTGGCCTCAAGTCTGGCCTCTCACATGCAGTGTCAGCTACATAATTATGAAGTCTGGTGCAAATTAAAATCAGGGGCCTCTTGTTCAGAACACAGGGGAAAAAATCTTTTTTCCTTTCTTCCACAGTCTCTCAACTTGTCATGGGCCTTTTTATTTGTTATTTATTGTCATGCTCCTTTGGCATGAGGATACTCAAGGGAAGTACAGGCCATGTCCTGTGACTCAGTGCACAGGACACATGCACAGAACTCTGACTCTCTTGCACCCACATTCAGACCTGGTTCCCCAGGCAGCCAACTGAGAACCTGTTCAGGGAGTGGGGAGGTAGTAGAAGGTGGGACACATGTGAGCTAAAGCTCTAAGTCCCTCCCATACTCCACTGTCTCACTGGATTTTACATACGAAACAGGTAAAATTATTAAGAATTTCAAAACAACCACAGAACATGAAACCTCAAGTATGGGGTCCCATTCCAAATATGAGGCTGTGTGTGACTGGGTGACATGAAGTCAGCCATGCTCTGAAAAACCAGCTGGGTCTGACTTTGCCTCAGGTCATGATCTCCTGGCTTGTGAATTCGAGTCCTGTGTCAGGCTCTGTGCTGACAGCTCAAAGCCTGGAGCCTGCTTTGGATTCTGTGTGTGTCTCTCTCTCTGCCCACCCCCCTCTCAAAAATAAACAAACATTAAAAAATTTGAAATGTCAGCTGGACTCTCCGTACCATGCTCTTTCTGGTCTTTGGGTCTCATCACACATGGCTCCCTGTGCCTAGAACATTCCTGTTCTTCCCTCTTCCCTGCTGCCACGGCACTCCCCCATACACACTATCCCTATTTCGGCACTCACCAGGTGGACTTAAAACTGCTCATTTACTTGCTATCTGCCCCACTACATTTGACAGCATCCATCTTGTTCACCAGAAGTCTTCACCTTATCCATCTCCCAGTTTTGTTTTACTTATTCTTCAGCTCAATTCAACAAACATTGATTGGGCTAGATAATTGCTCACATCAGGAAGACAGATGGATGAAACTCAGACTTGTGGTTGCACTGTCCCAATAATTATCACTGGGACCAAGGGTCCTAAATGCTACTTTGCTTCCTTAATGAACTATCACAGCACCAGGTCTCAAGATTAAGATGGAGACGGGGCACCAGGGTGGCTCAGTCGGTTAAGCATTCGACTTCGGCTCAGGTCATGATCTCACGGTTTGTGGGTTCGAGCCCCGTGTTGGGCTCTGTGCTGACAGCTAGCTTAGAACCTGGAACCTGTTTCGGATTCTGTGTCTCCCTCTCTCTCTGACCCTCCCCTGTTCATGCTGTCTCTCTCTCTCTCAGAAATAAATAAAACATTAAAAAAAAAAAAAGATTAAGATGAAGTATCCCCAACGTGTACCACAGAGCCTGGTATATGGTAGACACTCCATCAATATTTGTTAAACAAGTGAATGTATAAAGTTAATAAATATTGATTGAGAACAGCCACTGTCCTCATGGAGTGGACATTCTAGAGGGAGAGATGGACACATGGTGCCAGAGGTTTCATAAGTGGCAAAAAGTAAATAATGCAGGCTAAAGGGATGAGGAGAAAACAAGTGAATTTGAAGACTGCATGAAAGGAACTGAGGAGAAAAATGAGCTATGAGTTATATGTCTATTATCACATTTACTCTCCACAGTATTCACAGGCACTATAGCAGCACAGAGGTAAAAGTACAGCCTTGGAAGCCAAACTGCCTGGGTTTGAATCACCTCTGCCACTTACTGGATGTGTGAATCTAGATGCAGAGAAGAAGGCAACCTAGGGACAGTAGGACCTGAAGTAGTGGATGTCAACAGAGAGTAAGAGACCTGGACTTCCACTCCTACCTGTCAGCAACTAAGCCATACCCCCTTCTCCTGCCACTAAAGTTGCAGTGTCTAAAGAGGCCTGCATAAACAGAAAATGTAATAATACCCAGAATCTCCTAACCTCATACTCAAAATATCCAGGATATAATGAAAACAATCACTTATTACATCAAGAACAAGGAAAATCACAACTTGAATGAGCAAAGGAAATCAATAATCTCAACACTGAGATGACACGGATGTTGGAATTATCGGACAAGGATTTTTAAAGGAGTAATTATAAAAATGCTTCAATGAACAACTAAAAACATGCCTGAAACAAATGGATAGAAAATGTCAACAAAAAAATAAAGAATTTCTGCAAAGTAGAAGATACAGAAAAGAACCAAAGGCACTTTAAGAACAGAATGCTACAATAAGTTTAATGAAAATTCATTGGATGGGCTCAACAGCAAAATGAAGACAAGAGGAAAAAAAATAGTAAACCTGAAGATAGAAATTACCCAATTTTTGATAGAAAGAAAATAGACTGCACTGTGAACTCTATACCAATAAATTGGACAATCTACAAGAAATAGATAAATTCTTACAAACATACAATCTACCAAGACCAAATTGGGAAAAAACAGAAAATCTGAACAAAGTACTAGTAAAGAGACTGAATCAGCAATAACAAAACTCCCAGTTAAGAAAAGCCCAGGACGAGATGATTTCACTAGTGAATTTTATCCAAATATTTAAAGAAGAATTAATTTCAATTCTTCTCAAACTCTCCAAAAATATCAAAGAGGGAAGACTCTCAAACTCATTTTATGAGGCCAGAATTATCCTGATACCAAAATCTGACAAAGACACTAAAAGATACTATAAGAAAAGAAAACTATAGGCTAATATGCCTAATAAATATAGATGTAAAAATTTTCAATAAAACACTAGCAAACTGAATTCAGCAATATATTAAAATAAGCATTTACCATGATCAAATGGGATTTATCCTTAGGATACAAGGATGTTTCAGTATAAGCAAATCAATAAACGTGATACATCACATTAATAGAACGGAAGAAAAAAACCCATGTGATCATCTCAAAAAGCACAGAAAAAGTATCTGATAAAATTCAACATTTGTTCATGATAAAAACTCTCAAAAAACAGGTTATAGAAATTACATAATAAAGGCCATGACAAGCCCATAGCTGACATCATATTCAATGGTGAAGGGTTGAAAACTTTTCCTCTAAGATCGGGAACAAACCAAGCGTGTCCATTCTCATCACTCCATTCAATATCGTACTAAAAATCCAAGACAGAGCAATCAGGCAAGAAAAAGAAATAAAAGGCATCAAAATCACAAAAGAAGAAGTAAAACTGTCTTTCTTTGCAGATGACATGATATAGAAAATTGTAAAGACTCCACCAAGAAACTCAGATCTAATTACTGAATTAGGTAAAGTTACAGGATACAAAATTAATATACAAAAATCAGTAGCATTTCTATATACGAACAACAAATTATCTAAAAAAGAAGTAAAGAAAACTAGCCCACTTACAATAGCATCAAAAACTATAAAGTATTTAGGAATAAAAATAACCAAGAAGGTGAATAATCTCTACACTGAGAACTATATGACATCAATGAAAGAAACTGAAGACACAAATAAATGGAAAGATAACCTGTGTTCATGGACTGGAAAAGTACCATTAAAAAGTCCATACAAGGAATCCTTGTACACTGCTGGTGGGATTTTCAATTGGTACAGCCACTGTGTAAAAAAATGTATGGCGGTTCTTTAAGAAATTAAACTACCATATGATGTAAGAATTCCACTCCTAGGTAAATATCCAAAGAAAACAAAATCATTATGTTGCAGAAATATCTGTACTGCCATGTTCAGTGCAGCATGATTTACAGTAGTAACCAAGTCATGGGAACAACCTAAGTGTCTACCAAAAGATGAAAGGACAAACAAAATGTCACACACACACACACACACACACACACACAAAATGGAATACTATTTCATTACATCATAAAAAACAAAATCTTAACATTTGCAACAACATGGATGAAACTTGAGGGCATTACACTATATAAGTCAATCAGAAAAAGCTCACTTTTATGTGGAATCTAAACAAAACTAAACAAAAAAACACAAACTCATAGAAGAAGAGATCAGATTTGTGGTTATCAGAAATGTGGGGTCTGGGGACGGGTGAATTGGAGAAAGTTGTCAAAAGGTACAAACTTCAGTTATAAGATAAATAAGTATTGGGGTTGTAATGTATAATATGACTATAGTTAACACTGCTGTATGGTAAATCTTATTAAAGTTGTATAGAGAGTAAACCTAAAAGTTCTCATCACAAAGGGAAAAAAGTCTTTTTTTTCCTTTCCTTTTCTTTTGGGTATCTATATTAAGTGATGGATATTAACTAAACTTACTATGGTAATCATTTCACAAATATGTGTAAGTCAAGTAATTATACTCTACACCTCATATCTCAATAAAATTGAAAAAGATAGATTAAAAAATTATAAAGAGCTTCATCAATCTATAAAACTAAAACCAAAGACAATCTGAAATATTTCTATACTGAAAAACAGCATAATCAAACTCCTGAACACAAAGGAAAAATCTTTAAAGCAGTGATAAATGACACTTTGCCTAAAGGAGAACATCAATTCAAATGACCAAGGATCTCTCATCAGAAACAATGGAGGCCACAGGGAAGTAGCACAATTGTTTTCAAGTGCTGAAGGAAAAGAACTAAAAACCCAGAATCTAATATCAAATGAAAAGATCTTCAGGAATCCAAGGGAAATCAAGACATTGAGGGAAAACTAAGAATATTTGCTGCCAGTAGACCTATCCTAGAAGAATGGCTAAATGAAAAAAGGAAATAGGGGGCACCTGGGTGGCTCAGTCAGTTAAGCGTCTGACTTCGACTCAGGTAATGATCTCATGGTTTGTGAGTTTGAGCCTCACGTTGGGCTCTGTGTTGACAGCTCAGAGCCTGAGCCTGCTTCAGACTCTGCGTTTCCCTCTCTCTCTGCCCCTTCCCTGCTTGTGCTCTGTCTCTCTCTCTCAAAAATCAACATTAACAAATTTTAAATAAAAATTTAAGAAGAAAGGAAATGATAAAAGAAGGAATCTTTGGGAAGATCAGGAAGACAGAACAAGGGAAGGAGCAAATACATTGGTAACTACAATATGCTTTCCCTCTCCTCGAGTTTTCTAAATCATGTTTGACAGTTGAAACAAAAATTCTAACACTGTCTGATGTGGTTCTCCATGTATAAAGACAAAATAATTTAAGATAATTATATTATAAACAGGGTAGCATAAAGGAATTCAAAGGAAAGTAAGGTTTCTACTCTTCAAACTGGTAAAATGTCAACACCAGTTGATGGTAGTAATTTATGTATGTATTATGTTAATACACAGAACAAGCATTGAAAAAAAGCTATTAAAGCTATATATATCTATATTCAAAAACACAACGTATAGGTCAAAGTGGAATTCTAGAAAAGATATAAGTAACCCACAGTAGGGTAGGATAAAGAAAACAAAGAACAGAGGAAACAAACAGAAAATAAAACAAAACAAAACAGACAGACTTAAACCCTAAGATATCAGTTAACTACATCAAGCAGAAATGGTCTAAATATACCAATTAAAAGAGACTGGTAAACAAACATGTGTAGCAACAAGGATGGAACTTGAGGGTGTTATGTGGAGCAAAATAAGTCAGGCAGAGAAGGACAAATACCATATGTCTGCACGTATAGGAGGATGAGGAAGAACTTAACGAAGGACCATGGGGGAGAAGAAGGGGGAAAATAGTGGGGGAAAGGGAGGGAGGCAAACCACGAGAGACTCGTGAATGCGAGAACAAACTGAGGGCTGATGGGTATGGGGGAGAGGGGAAGCGGGGTGATGGGCATGGAGGAGGGCACTTGTGGGGATGAGCACTGGGTGTTATATGGAAACCAACTTGACAATAAACTATTTAAAAACTAATTAAATAAAAAAGAGACTGGCAAAGTAGATAAAAATAATACTGAACTATATGCTGTCTACAAGAAACTCATTTTATATACAATGATGTAAGCTAAAAGTAAAGGGATGAAAAAGGATATACCATACCACCTTTAATTCAAAGAAAGAAATATAACCATTAGTACCATAAAAAGTAGACTTCTATGCAAAAAAATTACCAGAGACAGAGAAGGACATCATATAATAAAAGGTCAATCCACCAAGATTTAGCAATCCTAAATGCATATGCATCAAACAAGAAAGCTGCAAAATGTGAAGCAATAAATTATAGAATTGAAAGGAAACAGACATATCATCACTTGTAGCTGGACACTTCAATACCTCTTTCTCAACAACTGACTGAACTAGATAGAAAATCAGCCAAGGACAGAGAATTCAGCAACACCATCAACCAACAGGATGTAAAGCAACATTTATTTAAAAAAATAACTCAACCCAACAATAGCAGGATTCTTTTCATGTGACCATGGAACATTTACGAAGGCAGACCATATCCCAGGCCATAAAACAAACCTCAATAAATTTAAAGAAATTGCCATCATACAGAGTATATACTCTGACCACTATAGAAACAAACCAGAAATCAGTAGCAGAATGGTAACAGGAAAATCTACAAACACTTAGAAACTAAACAACACACTGTTGTGCAATTCATAGGTCAAACATGAAGTCTCTAAGGAAATTAAAAATTACATTGAACTACATGGAAAGGAAAACAAAAAATTTGTGGGACATAGCTAAATTAGTAACATTAAATGCTTACATTAGAAAACAGGTAAAGTCTTAAAACACTAACCTAAGCTCTCACCTCAAGAAATTAGGTAAAAAAACTAAAACTAAAACAGGAGGAAGGAAGTAATAAAGGCAGAAATCCAGATTGAAAACAGAAAGACAGTACAGAAAGTCAATGAAACAAAAAGCTTGTTCTTTGAAAAGATCAATAAAACTGACAAACGTCTATCAAGTTTGAGAAAGAAAAAAAGAGAGAAGACACAAATTTTCAGTATCAGGAAAGAAATATCACCACAGAGCCAGCCTGCAGATATCAAAAGGGTAATAAGAGAATATTTTGAACAATTCTACACACTTATAGTTGACAACTTAGATGAAATGTATCAACTCCTTGAAAAGCATAAACTACCGCAATACATCTGGTATTAAATAGAAAACTTTTATTGTCCTAAAATTCTTAAATAAATTTACTCCATAATTTTAAAACCATGAAAAGATTAAATAAAGATAATTAGGCAAAGTGACAGGCACATTAGCTAGTACTCAATAAACAAAGGCCATTATCATTTTTTCCATTATCGTTTTATTTAAATCCTTACAACCACTCTCAGGGAAACTAGGGCTTCACAGAGAAGAAATCCTTTGCTAAAAAGAAAGAGCCAGAATTCAAACCCAGTTCTGAAGCCAGTGCCATTTCCTCTAGAGTTTAGAGTGCATACCACGGCCACCCCCCTTGGAGGTGTGCCAACTAACATTTCCTTTATAGATAGGAAAACTGCAAAGGGGTGAGGTTTTGCCAAAGCCCCAGAAGTCAATTAATGCTCACCAACTAATTCTTCACCAGTGTACAACAATGATTCTCAAAAATTAGGGTGCATCAGAATCTTTCTTTTTGTTAAATAGAGGTTGTTGTGTCCCAGCCCAAGAATTCACATTTTTAACAAATTCCCAGTTAATGAACCACACTTTGAGAATAACCGTGTGCACTAATGATAGATGTTAGCCCACCCATCCCCCAAACCAGAAGCTGTCACACTCCACAGACAGGGAAGGAATTGAGACAGAATAATGCTCTAAATCAGTGGTTCTGAGGGTGGGCCCCCACTTACCTACTAAATCAGAAACCCTGCAAGTGGGGCCTACATAGCTTGTCTTTTAATAGGTCTTTCAAGTGATGCATGCTAAAGTTTGAGAACCATTGCTCTACAAATCGAAGTGATTTGCAAAAACCCAGCCTTTTTTTACACTTTTGAGAACTTGGACGCTGGAACCAGATAATTCTAAGTTCAAATCCAGACTTAGAAAGTAATCCCATGAATTCTAGATTCTCACCAGCGAAATGGAATAGTCATCTTCCAGGAAGTAATTTGGCATTACTAATCCCTAACTGGGCTGGAAGTCATCAGAGATGTGAACAGATTTATATCACCTATAGGCATCTGTGGCCTAACTATTGTTAGCAACCATGAAAAGTCCACAATATTTAGTAAGTTTCAATTGTGCTTAAGTACAATCTTATATGGAGCACTGTGAGCCTGGTATGTGCACATGTGCACACAATATACTGGGTAAGCAAGAGCAGCCCACCAAGGATCTGATTCTCAGATGACTTGTTTGTTTTCTGCTAGCCCATAGACAGAGCCATGAGAAGAGATGAAAATGTGGTCTCTTTCATAGAGAAAAAAACAAAAAACAAACTAAGGCAATTAACCTGTGTCCAGAGTCTTCATAGAAACCCCAGGACTTACCACAGAAATGTGATTGAGGAGGAGCCTGGCCCATAAAACCATTTCTATATTTGTAAATGTGCAATTCTTAAAGGCCTCAGTGGTGTTCTTTATAAATGTCAACAAGAACACTGCAACAATGCTCACCATAATGTTTCTCTTGTTTTGACCAGCAACTTGTATCAAAATGAAAAACAGTTCTAAAACTCCCAAAGTTTCCCTCCTAACACAATATTATATTATAAACAAGTAGAAATGATATTAAGTATCCAACCACAGGAGAAATGATCAAGTATTTACATGAATATTTGCCCACCTAGTAAAATACTCACAGTAGAATATTATATAGGAATAGAAGTCAAGCTACAAAATGGTATTTACAATACAATCCCATGTTATCAAAATATAGGTTCATATTCTAGGTCAAAAGACAGGAATTAATACAACAAAACATTTAATAGTGGATTATGCTGGCCAGCAGATTCATAGAGGATTTTTATTTCCTTCTTTATTATTTTTGTCTTTTCTACAGTGAGTATGTCTCACACATATAATCAGGAAAAAAAACTTAGAACATTATTTAAAAAAGAAATCTCTAACTTTCAGGGTTGGGTGTGGAATGAAATAATTTATGCAAAGTTCCTGTCATGGGGCCTGGCACACAGTAAGCACTCAAAAAGCATTTGTTCCAGTTTTCTGTTCCTAGACTATGGAGTTAGAGTCTCTATATTGTGGGCAGGAGTTCCCTTTCCAGGTTTGAATCTACACACTTCTTACATAATCCAAAGCAAAGGCCACAGGCAATAGCTTATTCCAAGAAAGCCCATTCATTCATTCATTCATTCATTCAAAAATTCACTCAGTATCTATTACATGTTTAGCACTGAACTAGGTTCTGGGGATACCAAAAATGAAAAGCTGACATCTTTGCCCTCACATAGCTCTGGCTAATGAGTGGCACAGGTGTATTTATAACTATGATATGATGAAACAATTACTTTCAATAAGGATGTACACAAAGTACAATGGGAACCAGGAGGAAGGAAGCTCTTTACAGAGAAAGTATGCTGTGAGCTGTAAAAGGGAGGACATTAGTGGGAACAGCATGCACAAAGAGGGATAAAGGAGTATAAAATTTTCCCAGAACTATACGTAGTTCAGTCCTGCTTGGACCTAAAGAAAGAACCGGGAGGAGTTGTTTTGGGAAAGGAGACTGAACAAGTAGATCACAAATGGTCTTGTCTGTCACACAAAGGAGACTGAATTTTATTCTGTAGGGGAACCACCAGAGGAATTTTAAACAGAGGAGTGACTTGATCAGCACTAGCAAAGATACCAGGAATCCTGAAAATCATCTTAATCCCGCTTATTTCCAGAGGAAAGAAAAAGGCCTCACCTTCTAGGTCTGTCTTCTCTTAAAATAAAATCACATGAAGCAGTGAACAGAACTCTGCACCTGGCACACAATAAATATTCAATAAAGATCAGCTGAACATGAATTTGAAGATGCTGCAAGGGGTCAACCCTGCTGAGAGCAGAATTTTAGCAGTACCAGCACCTTCAGTTTGGTCTTGGCTGGGACAATAGGAGCTCATTTGGAACGGACTAGTGACAACTGAAAATTGTAGAATCTAACATACAAGAGGAGGAGGGCACCATATACTGTTCTTTTGTACTCCAGTACAAAAATTCCTCTCGTGGTTTTCTTTCCATAGCTGGGCTTTTGGCTTTTAAGTCCCAAGGATGAGAGGAGAACATCAATTTCTTCCCACACACTAACTTCTCTGGAATCCTGGATGACAGGTGTTTCTGTGCACACATGGTTAACTGGAGGAAATTCATTAGTGGTTTTACTCCTGCTGTTTTACCCCAAACCTCTTCTGCTTAATTCAATTTGGTTGGATGGTTCTGCAGATAAATACTGGAGAAATAAAATACTATTGCACTTCTGCCTCCACTTGCTGAATGCATGCAAAACACTTTAAATCATTAGGGCAGATGTATTAGATTTATTTTATAGGCGAGTCAGGACAGACGTATTAGATATATTTTATAGGCGAAGACCATGAGGCTCAGAGAGGCAAAGTAACTTGCCAAAGACCCTCTGATAGTAAGTTGCAAAGCCACAACTGAAACCCATGTTTGTTGCAATTATTTCAAAAATACAGCACTGTCTTTCAGGAAGCCAGAATCTGAGGCGAAACACAATTGCCAGCATACAAAAATGATAACATTCTTTGTGCCTGGAAAGAGAACATTTTGTAAACTAAAAAATGGGGCAAAGAAGAAACATACATGGGATAGAGAAAAATAGGAGACACCGGAGGTCAGTGTGAGCTACGCCCAGGTCTTGCAAGGAAGGATGAAAGAACAGGAGTCTGGGAGGGGAGTTGGAGCTAATTCTGGGCCAGAGAGGAGGGAAAAGTTTCTGAGCAGGAACCTAAAACGGGACTGAGAAAAGAGTGCGCAAGTGAACACCTGTCCAGTCTGGACTGCCCTCCTTACCTGCCATGAAACCAGTCCTGACACATGTCACACTCGATCATGAAGCGGGTCACATCGTAAGGCAGCCGGCAGAGGCAATACACTGGCACCGAGGCCATCTTCACCCGGCCTTGGAGCGCTCTGCGGCGGGCCAGGTTCGTAGCGTCAAGAGAAGCAGGAGGCAGCAGCACGCGTCCTTTCCGGACGATGGCTGGGCACAAACAACACTTTTTACCGAGTGAATCAGGTCCCCCAGGGTACCAACCCCCCAGTTCACAAAAGGGCAGTTAGTGCTGCCTGGATGCAACACAGCTGGTGTGGCTGTAGGGGACAATCGGAGAAAAGTCCACCGGCCGCCAGAATTCCTTTAACAAATAAAGGACGGTATTTGGCCGCCAAGGTCCGTTCCCCCCCCTCCCCACTCCCTATCCAACGGCCCCCAGTCAGTGATAACTTCTTTCCGGGTTTCAGGGAAAATATCTGATGCCTTTTCAGGAAGCTTCTTTAATCCCTCACTGAACCCTCTCCGTGCTTACAACCCTGCTTCCCTGGGCTTTCTTCATTATGACGCAAACCAAAGACTAAATAGGCTGGGGTACCTTAGAAAAAGCCCTTTATCTCACTACCAAAATAAGAGCAACTAGAGAAAGATGAGGGATCCCTGGAAGTTGCCTCAGATAACTCGAGAATCACCTCGAAGCTTTCAGGAACGCAGACAAGACTAGGCGCCCAACTCAAATCACAGTTCTGGGGTCGTGCTGAGAGTTTAAATGGTCTTCTCCTTCACTTTCAAAATAATTCCATCCCCAACCAGTCAGTAGTCTCATTACCCCAACAAATGAAATAAATCTCAACATCAGAACAGATCAGATCATCCTCTACTTCAAAGACGACAGAGCTCTGAGTTGCACCCCAAAACAAAAAAAGGGTCTCCTCTAAACCCCTGAAACTGACTAGAATTTCTTCATATTCCTGAAACTAAGCAAGGAATCCCCCCCACCCCACAGCGCTCGGAAACGGACAGGCATCTCCTTAAAACCCCCTCAGAGTGACGAGGACTCCCCTGTCCCCCCAAACTGACAGAGATCTCATCACAGATTTCAAGACTGACAGGAAAATTCTTGCAGCCCCCGAAACTTACGAGATCTCTTTACGCCTCCCAAAATGACAGGAACCTCCTCACGCCTCAAACCTGAAAGAATGTCTTTTGCCCGAACCTTACAGGGACCTCCTCATCTGCAAAGCTTCAGGGATCGCTCACACTAGCGGAGTTCTGTTCCACCGACGCGCCGGCTACCGGGCTCGCTGCGGAGCGCCTCAGCACCTAGCTCAGCGGAGGATCAGCCAGCAGTTCCGGTCCCACCGGCGGCGCGCGCCGAATTCTGGGATCGTCACAGCAACGCTGCGAATCTTGCTAGCTTTCCCTCAGAACCACCCGCTGGTTTGCGCGGCCCTGGGCGCTCGGCGGTGCTTCAGAGCCGCTTTCCCCACGGTTTTGCCCCGGGCCCGGTCGTTAGGGCCTACTGGAGCCTGCAGCTTGGGCCTAGTCCGGCGGCCGCCCGCGAGCAGACGAACGGCGTCGTCCCTTGGCCGGCTGGAGATCGCTGCGAGCAAAGCAAGAAGAATGAGAAGAACCGGCGGCCAGGTCGGAGGAAAAACTGCCCGAAAAGTCGCCGGGAGAAACCCGGTGGCGATGGTAGGCAACTAGAAGTAGTCAATAAAGTTTATTCAAAACAAGGAGGAAGTTGAAGCGGAGAGGGGAGGAGAAATATGGGGTAAACAGCTACCATGTTGAGAGTGGCGGCGCCGCCACGGGGAGGCTACCAGACCGCCATCTTATGAGGGCTGGGCACACGAGTTAACCGCGGCTGAGGCGGGGAAGGGAGGCCGGCAGCTCCCGCGTGACGCCAGCAGAGGCGGGGCGCCACATTGAGAAAGGGGAACGGGATGCAGCTACCTATAGACCCGCTCCTTTCCTCCAGGTACCCAATCGAGGCTGAGGATCTTAAGCCACCATCTTAGGCGAGGCAGTCGCTTGGCTCCATTTTGAGTGGGGCCAGAGCCTTCCAAGCCTTCCTCTCCTCCTCCAGGCCAACAGGGAGTTAAGCACGTTCTTTCCTTTTTCCCCCGCCCCCAACGCACACACTCACTCACTCACTCACTGTTCCTCCACCCCTCCGCCCCTCCTCCCCTATTTCCCCCTTCTCCGCCTCCGCAACCTTCTTGTCCTGTGAGAGGAGGTGAACTCAGTGACTGCAAATTGCAAAGCTAATGGGTGGCGGCGGGGGCGGGCTTCGGCCAGGATAGAGATGGAGTACTCTCAATAGCTCCTGTTTGTTGAGCACGTTCAGTGGCTAGGCTCTTTTGCATGGTCTCCGAATCGTTTATTTTTCACCCTTCAAGGAAAGCTCTGTTCAAGTGAGGGTGCAGGTTTAAGGAAGCCAAGTGGCTTGAATTTCAGAGCTGGGAAGTTGAACTTTGCACCAGCTATTCCCCCCGCCCCGTCTTCTGTCTTTGGCCCCTAAGTCATTCCCTTGGTCCTAGTTCTTCCATAAAGCTTTTGTGTACATCCCAGCTCCCTTTGAACTCTCTCTTCTTTGACCCCACTGTTTCAGTTCAGTTTGACTCAGATACCGTGCAAGGATTTTTATGCACAAGTCCCAGTGTGCCTGAGGGTGGGTGGGAGAAGAGGTTAAATGAATGGAACTCCACACACATAGAAGATGGCGCTGGTGTTTTCTGACCTTCGAGAATATTCCCTAGGAATCCTCTTACTATTGCATTTTTTAAAGGATACCGTCACTTTAAACAAGAAAATGTGTGTGTGCACACTAATTTCCTAAGTGATGGTGGCTTAGATCATGGGGATACAGTGATGAAGAGGGACTCCAATGGGGAAATTGCCAGCCAGTGTGGAAGACAAACTTGCAAATCAGCAATTGCGATTGCAAGATCCAGTAAGCACACAGGTACCTCTTGCAAAGTGCAAAATAAAGTCATGAAAGTGTCTCAGAAGCAACTTGCTGCTGTCAAGGAAGGTTTCAAGGAGACCTAAAAGAATATATAAGAGTTCACTAAAGGATCAGCATGTACAAATGCATGGAGGCACATGGGAAAACATTTACAAAAAGAAGTTAAATACTAGATTTTATCCTGTAAGCAATAACAAACCACTGAACGTTTTTGAGCAAAAGCAACTCAAAAGTCCTATTTGCCTCTTAGGGGAAAATTCAGGAGTAGTGGGACCTGAAGCTCTTACAAGTTTGTGAGGTAGGTCTTTAAGAGAAGAATAAAGACTTGTGAATACAAAATTAGGCTCAAAGGTAGAGTATTTCTAGAAGCTCTTCCTACACCTGGGTAAAAACTATAAATAGAAGAAACACAAACCACATATAAATGTCTTAATAAAACCAAACTAAATGTATCCTGCCAATCAACTTCCACATAGCTGGATCTCAAAAATGTCTGAAGCAGCTCCAAAACCACCTAATACAAGAGAAAATGTGACTAGGGAAACTAGTGCAAGGGGGCAGCAATTTTAAATTTTTTTAATGTTTTATTTCTGAGAGAGAGAGAGAGCATGAACAGGGGAAGGTCAGAGAGAGAGGGAGACACAGAATCTGAAACAGGCTCCAGGCTCTGAGCTGTCAGCACAGAGCTGGATGCAGGGCTCGAACCCACGAACCATGAAATCATGACCTGAGCCGAAGTCAGATGCTCAACCAACTGAGCCACCAGGCACCCCGACAGCAATTTTAATCATTTGTGGTTTGGCACCCCGACAGCAATTTTAATCATTTGTGGTTTAAATGTATTTTGCGAGGGGTGCCTGGGTGGCTTAGTCGGTTAAGCATCCGACTTTCGCTTAGGTCATGATCTCGCGGTTCGTGGGTTCGAGCCCCGCGTCGGGCTCTGTGCTGACTGCCAGCTCAGAGCCTGGAGCCTGTTTCAGAGTCTGTGTCTCCCTCTCTCTCTGACCCTCCCCTGCTCACGCTGTCTCTCTCTCTCCTAGAAATAAATAAAAACATTTAAAGAAAAATAAATATATTTTGCGAACTTTATGAAAACATATGACCACGTGACCATATGACAAGTGATAGGCTCTGCAGCTAAAGCTTTCTTAGCTTCACAAGGAGGCTCGAGGGGGCTGACTTTGGTCACACATAATAAAATTGGAAAGACACAAAGTAGATTAATAAGGCCCCTGCACGAAGATGAGATACAATGTTGTGAAGCCTTACATAATAAAAAGGAAAAAAAGGGGGAGACAGGAGGGAGGAAGCTGTTGCATTAGTAACGAAAAAAAGATGAGGCCTGAATCAGGATAGCTGCAATGGGGGTAGAAAAGGATTAGATAAGTGAGATATTTTGGATGTTGAATAGGCAGGGCTTGGGGACTACCTGAAAATAGTAGGTGAATGAGTGAAGGGAGTGTGAGTTCATTTCTGGGTTGTGTGTCAAGCGTGGATTATGGTGTCATTAACTGAACTGGAGTGCACAGAAGGAAAAACAGGTTTGGTGGGGAAGAAGAGACTAAATTCAGTTTGGAGCACATTGAGTTAAAGTGTGTGTGGAACATTAATTCACTCACCCAGACATTCTTTCTTGAGCATCTACTATCCTCCAGGCACCATGCTAGGTGCTAAGGATGTAGTGCTAACCCAAGTAAGATCCTGACCTTCGTGGAGCTGCCATTCTCCTGGGGGGATAAGTCAATAATCAAACAAATACATTCTCATTCCTGTATTCATATTTACCAAGCAGTGTTCTAAGCACTGGGGACGCAAGGGCAAACAAAACAGACAAGGTGTCTGCCCTCCTGTGATTTACATTCCAGCTAGGGAAACAAACAACAAAATGAATCAAATAAGAGAATTTCAGTGAGTGCCAACAGTTGCAGTGAGTGCTATGAGAAAAAGAAAACAAGTTATGAGATAGAGAAAGATTTGGATAGAAGTTAGTCTGTTTTAATAGTTAAGACCCCTTGGAAAAGGTGATGTGCAATCTGAGACCTGAATAATAGGAAGTGACCAGGGACAGGGCAGAAAGAATAAAACATGCAAAAGTCCTAATGTGGTGGGATAGGAGGCAGTTCAGGACACCCCGTCAAAAACATTTCTTGAACATTTATTATGGACTGGGCTGGATATAGGTGGTGATTGGGGTGCAATCTCCAGTCATAAATAAGAGACCCCGTGTTTACCCTTAAGGAGTATACACTCTAATGAGAGAGTCATGTTTCAATGAACAACACAAGGCTGAAAAAAGTCAAGCCCTCAGTGCTGCCTACAGGTATCAGCAACGTGTGGAAACCAAGAGCCACAATGAATTCAAACATGTTCACTTGGTATGTTGCGAAAGCCTTCACAGGAGGTGGCATTTGACCCAGGTACAGTAGTACTCATCCCTGAAAGTTCCTCCCTAGTGTTCTTGGGAGGTGGGATGGAGATGCTAAAGACAATGGGAAAGGCAAAGCTGATAGAGATGAATCTGAGGCAGATTTTGCTGACAAAGGAGCGCTTGGCACTGCTATGGATAGGAAGAAGCTGGCTGCTGCCCTAGAAATGTGTGCTCTCATTTTTCTCTCACAGCATCAGTGCATGATGTGAACTGGCTATCATAGAAGGAGGCTTCCCTGGAAACTTTCCTCCCTTACTCCACCTCCACTTAATAGTTATAAACATTTCCTTTTAATTACAGAAACAATAGTAAATGCATTCCCACTGTAAAAATACAAACAGGCTGAAGGTACCCCTGGCCACCAATCAATCCCTGTTTACTTCCTTAAGGGGAACTTCAATGGCCTCTTTTCCAATTCATCTCTCTGAACATAATATGTAATATAATGATATGAAAAATGATGAGGGCATCCATCAATGGACGAATGGATCAAGAAGACGTGGTTTATCTATACAATGGAATACTACATGGCAATGAGAAAGAATAAAATCTGGCCATGTGTAGCAACATGGATGGACCTTGAGGGTGTTATGCTGAGCGAAATAAGTCAGGCAGAGAAGGACAGATACCGTATGTTTGCACGTATAGGAGGATTAGGAGGAACCTAACGGAGGACCGTGGGGGAGAAGAAGGGGGGAAATAAGGCGGGAGACGGAGGGAGGCAAACCCTGAGGGACTCTTGAATGTTGAGAACAAACTGAGGACTGATGGGTATGGGGGAGAGAGGAAGGGGGGTGATGTGCATGAGGAGGGCACTTGTGTGGATGAGTACTGGGTGTTGTATGGCAACCAACATGACAATAAACTATTTAAAAAAATGATGAGGGCTAAAGTGGAGTATAAAGTAAATGAAAAAGAAAGAGGGGAATGAAAAAAACTACATGAGGAAGAACAGGTTTGCTCCAAAACAGATTGGGAAGTACATAGACAGTGAAAACAAAAGAAAAATAATGACAAATAACATTATCTGAGCATTTACTATATGTTAAACACTATTCTAGGCTCTTTACACGCATGTATTAACTCAGTCCTTAAAGCAACCGTATGAGGCAAGTACTAGGACTATCCCCATTTTAAGTAGAAGGAGTATAGGCATACCTTGAAAATGTTGGAAGTTCAGTTCCAGAACACTGCAATAAAGTGAATATCACAACTGAACTTTTTGGTTTCCCAGTGCATATAAAAGTTATGTTTACACTATACTACAGTCTATTAAGTGTGCAATAAGTGTGCAATAGCATTATGTATTAAAAAAAAAACCCAACAGAGATACCTCAATTTAAAAATACTTTATTGATGGAGCCCCTGGCTGGCTCAACTGATAAAGCATGAGACTCTAGTGCTTGGGGTCATGAGTTCAAGCCTCCTCATTGGGTATAGAGCTCAATAAAAAAAAATACTTTGTTGCTAAAAATTGCTACCAATCATCTGAGCTTTCAGCAAATTATAATCTTTTTGGTGGTAGAGGGTTTTGCTTCAATGTTGATGGCTGCTGGCTGGGTGGTGGATGCTGAAGGCTGGGGTGGCTGTAGCAATCTCTTAAAATAAGGCAGCAGTGAAGTCTGTCACATTGACTCTTTAAGGAATGATTTCTATGTAGCATATGGTGCCATTCAATAGCATTTTACCCACAGTTAACTTATTTCAAAAGTGGAGTCAATCCCAGGGCACCTGGGTGGCTCAGTCCGACTCTTGGTTTCAGCTCAGGTCATGCTCTTGCAGTTTGTGAATTCAAGCCCCAGGCTTTGTGCTCACAGCTTGGAGCCTGCTTGGGACTCTCTCTCTCTCTCTCTCTCTCTCTCTTTCTCCCCCTGTCTCCCTCTACCCCTCCCACACTCACTCTAAATAAGTAAGTAAATACGACAAACAAACAAATAAATAAAAGTGGAATCAATCCTCAAACCCTGCCACTGCATATCAACTAAGTTTATGTACTACTCTAATTCTTCGTTGTCATTGCAACAGTCTTCACAACATCTTCACCATGAATAGATTCCATCTTATGAAACTACTTTCTTTGCTTATCCATAAGAGGGAAGTCCTCACCCATTAATTTTATCATGAGATCACAGCAATTCAGACACATCTTTGGGCTCCACTCCCAATTCTAATTCTCTTGCTGTTTCCCTCACATCTGTAAATACTTCGTCCACTGAACTCTTGAACACCTCAAAGTCAAAAGTCATCCGTGATGTTTTGTTTTAAATAACATGCATTTTATTTAAAACCAACCAAGTGTTGATAAAAATATATCACTGCAGCTGTGATTCCACATCAAACCCTAACAGTAAGAACTAGGCATTTAATTCATTCTTCATATCATGTGCTGGTCTGGCAGAGGACACCCACCTCCACCAAAGCCTCAGAGGAAGAATGAGCCCCTTGGTGAACAGGGCTCAGGTGGCAGGCACCCTGCCCCTCCCTGAGCTTGTGAAGAGAAGGGGCCATGGTGTGCAGCTCTGGTTGTCTGCTCTGCACTCTTCCTGGGGCCCCTGAGGTGGACCCTGATCAGCAACTCCTTAGTGGCAGTGAGTGGAGGGGAAGGGGTGGAGAACCTGTGCAGGAGTGGTGGAGGAGAAGGGGTGGAGGAGCTGTGCAGACGAGATGAGTCCTCCTTTCTCCATCAGTGTCTCTAAAATCCCCACAGAGGATTTGATGGCCATTGCAGGGTTCTACTTGCAGGCACAAGCCTATGAAGAAGTCACCTTTCCTTTGGCTATAGGGGAATCAAGATTCTGAGAGGGAAAATTCTTTTGTTGGAATCAACTTCTTCTAAATTCTTGTTAATGTTGATATGTTGACTTCTTCTCATGAATCATGAATGTTCTTTATTTTTAACATTTATTTTTGAGAAGGGGGAGGATGGGGGGGGTGGACAGACAATCCAAAGCAGCGGGTACTGTGCTGATAGCAGTGAGCCTGATGCAGGGCTTGGAATCACAAACTGCAAGATCATGACCTGAGCTGAAGTTGGACACTTAACCAACTAAGTCACCCAGGTGCCCCATGAATGTTCTTAATGGCATCTAGAATGGTGAATCCTTTCTGGAAGGTTTTTATTTACTTTTCCCAGCTCCATCATAGGAATCACACTGACAGGTACACTGTTAGGAAATGTATTTCTTTTTTTTTTTTTTTTAATTTTTTTAAATGTTTTATTTATTTCTAGGAGAGAGAGAGAGACAGCGTGAGCAGGGGAGGGTCAGAGAGAGAGGGAGTCACAGACTGAAACAGGCTCCAGGCTCTGAGCTGGCAGTCAGCACAGAGCCCGACGCGGGGCTCGAACCCACAAACTGCGAGATCATGACCTAAGCGAAAGTCGGACGCTTAACCGACTAAGCCACCCAGGCGCCCCAAGGAAATGTATTTCTTAAATAATGATATGAAAGTTGAAATTACTCCTTGACTCATGGGCTGCAGAATGGATGTTGTATAGCGTGCGTGAAAACAACATTAATCTTGTACATCTCTATCAGAAATGTTGGGTGACCAGGTGCATTGTCAGTGAGCAGTCATCTTTGGAAAGGGATATTTTTCTGAGCTGTAGGTTTCCACAGTGGGCTTAAAATATTCAGCAAATCATGCAAACAGATGTGTTGTCATACAGGCTTTGTTCCATTTATAGAGCACAGAAAGCATAGATTTAGCATAATTATTTTTGTAAGTAAACTCTATGCCCAATGTGGGGCTAAAACTCATGACTCTGAGATCAAGCGTCACATGCTCTACTGAATGCACCAGCCAGGCACCACATTAAGGGCCCTAGGATTTTAAGAATGGTAGATGAGCATTGGCTTCAGCTTAAAGTCACCAGCTGCATTTGCCCCTAGCAAGAGTCAGTCTGTCCTTTGAAGCATTGAAACCAGGTATTGATTTCTCCTCTCTAGCTATGAAAGTCCTATAGGGCATCTTCTTCCACTAGAAGACCATTTTGTCTACATTGTAAATCTGTTGTTTAGTGTAGCCTCCTTCATGAACTATCTTAGCTAGATTTTCTAGATAACTTGCTGCAGCTTCTACATCAGCACCTGCTGCTTCACCTTGCTCTTTTATGTTATAGAGATGGCTTCTTTCCTTAAATATCATGAACTGACATCTGCAAGCCTCCAACTTTTCTTCTGCAGCTTTCTCACCTTTCTCAGCCTTCACACAATTGAGGAGAGCTAGGGCCTTGCTCTGGATTAGGCTTTGGCCTAAGGGAATGTTGTAGCTGGTTTGACCTTCTATCCAGACCACTAAACTCCATATCACCAAAAAGGCTGTTTAGCTTTCTTATCATTTGTGTGTCCACTGGAGTAGCACTTATAATTTCCTTCAAAAACTTTTCCTTTGCATTCACAACTTGACTGTTTGGTGCTAGAGGCCTAGCTTTTGGCCTCTCTCACCTTTTTTTTGTTTTTTTTTTTAAGGATTTTCTTTTTAATGTTTATTTTTTATTATTATTTTTATTTTTTTAATGTTTTATTTATTTCTAGGAGAGAGAGAGAGAGACAACGTGAGCAGGGGAGGGTCAGAGAGAGAGGGAGTCACAGACTGAAACAGGCTCCAGGCTCCGAGCTGGCAGTCAGCACAGAGCCCGACGCGGGGCTCGAACCAACGAACCGCAAGATCATGACCTAAGCGAAAGTTGGACGCTTAACCGACTAAGCCACCCAGGCGCCCCGTTTATTTATTATTTTTGAGAGAGAGAGAGAGAAAGAAAATGAGTGAGAGAGGGGCAGAGAGAGAGAGAGGGAGACACAGAATCTGAAGCAAGCTCCAGGATCTGAGCTGTCAGCACAAAGCCTGATGCAGGGCTTGAACTCACGAACTATGAGATCATGACCTGAGCCAAAGTCAGATGCTTAACCAATTGAGCCACCCAGGTGCCCCTGGCCTCTCTCAGCTTTTAACATGTCTTCCTCACTAAGCCGAATCATTTTTAGTTTTTGATTTGAAGTGAAAGACCTGTAACTCTTCCTTTCACTTCTACACTTGGAGGACATTGTAGGTGATTAACTACCCTAATATCAATATTGTTGTGTCTCAGGGAATAGGAAGGCATGTGTGAGATGAGAGGGAATGGATAGAGGGTGGAGCAAATAGAACACATAATATTTATTAATTAAATTTCCTGCCTTATATGGGCACAGTTCATGGTGCCCCAAAATAATGAAAATAGTAACATCAAAGATCACTAATAAGAGATCACCATAACAAATGTAATAATAATGAAAAAGTTTGAAGTATTATAAGAATTACCAAAATGTGACACAGTAAGTAAGTGATGTTGGAAAAAAGATGTAAATAGATTTGCTTGATGCAGGGTTGCTAAAAACTTTCAATTTGTAAAAAAAGACAAAAACAAAAACAAAAGCAAAAAACAAGCAAACAAAACAAAACCCTACTATCTGCAAAGCATAATAAAGCAAAGTGCAATAAAATGAGATATGCCTGCACAAAGACTTTAAATCACTTGCTCAAGGTCATATAGCTAGTATGTATCCAAGCTGGGGTTTCTGGCAATACAGGTTCAGAGCCTAGGTTCTTCAACCACTCCATTATTCCACTAGTATAGATTTAATAGCAACTGGTGTTTCTAAAATCAATGTAAGGGGGGAAAGGTAATCAACCATTCTTTGCGTAATTTGAATCACAGAAGCAAAAATAGAGTTTACACTCACTTGGAATAAAAACTAGCAGGATCGTCACTTGGGTTCCAAACTGGGTAGCTAAGAACACCAACCCACTCCTCCAGGGCTTACTTTAAGAATGTGTCACTTGTGTGGAACTCTGCTCCAAGAAATGGCTTCAGGCTTGGTTTAATGCTCTACTGTCACTGTCTTAACATTCTTCACATCAATAAGAGAAAGGATAAGAATCATATGATATTGCAATAGATGCATATAAAGCATTTGACAAAGTACAACATCCATTAATGATAAAAGCCCTCAACAAAGTAGGTTCAGAGGGAACAAATTCAATAAAGTTGTAGGATTAAAAAACAATCAATGTACAGAAACCTACTGGATTTCTACACACCAATAATGAAGCAGAAAGAGAAATTAAGAAAACAATTCCATTTACAATTGCACAAAAAATAAGATAATAATAATAATAACCAAAGAAATGGAAGACCTGGACTCTGAAAACTGTAGAACACTGATGAAAGAAATTGAAGATAAACAAATTTAGTAAAGTTGTAGAATACAAAATCAATGTACATAAACCTGTTGCATTTCTACACACCATAGTGAAGAAGCAGAAAGAGAAATTAAGAAAACAAATCCATTCCAAATAATAATAATAATAATAATAACCAAAGAGATGGAAGACCTGTACTTTGAAAACTATAGAACACTAACGAAAGAAATTGAAGATGACACAAGTAGAAAGACATTCCATGATCACATCAATATTAACCAAAGCAATCCACACATATAATACAATCAAAATACCAATAGCATTTTTTTCAGAGAACTAGAACAAACAATCCTAAAATTTGTGTGGAACCACTAAAGACCCTGAATAGACAAAACAATCTTGAAAATGAAAATCAAAGCTGGAGGCATCATATTTCTGGACTTCAAGTTATATTAAAAGCTATAGTAATCAATACAGTATGGTACTGGCACAAAAATAACACATAGATCAGTGGAAGAGAATAGAAAACCCAGCAATGAACCCACAGCTATATGGTCAATTATGATTCAACAAAGCAGGATAAGAATACCCAAAGTGAAAAGGAATGTCTTTTCAACAAAAGGTGTCGGGGAAACTGGACCACTTTCTTATACCATACACAAAAATAAATTCAAAATGGATTAAAGACCTGTTTGTGAGACCTTGAAACCATAAAAATCCTAGAAGAGAACACAGGCAGTAACTTCTTTGATATCAGCCATAGCAAATTCTTTCTAGATATGTCCCTTGAGGTAAGGGAAATAAATGCAGAATAAACTATTGGGACTACTTCAAAACAAAATACTTCTGCACTGTGAAGGAAACAATTAACAAAAGTAAAAAGCAACCTACAGAATGGGAGAACATATTTGCCAATGACATATCTGATAAGGGGTTAGTATCCAAAATATATAAAGAATTTATAAAATTCAACACCCCAAAAATGAATAATTCAATGAAGAAATAGGCAGAAGACATGAATAGATATTTTTCCAAAGAAGATATACAGATGGCCAACAAAGACATGAAAAGATGATCAACATCACTCACCATCAGGGAAATGCAAATCAAGATAAAATTTCATACCTGTCAGAATCAGCAACACAAAAAACAAGTGTTGGCCAAGATGTGGAGAAAGGGGAACTCTCTTGCACTGTTGGTGGGAATGCAAACTGGTGCAGCCACTCTAGAAAACAGTATGGAGGTTCCTCAAAATGTTAAAAATAGAACTACCCTACAATTCAGCAATCACACTATTAGGTATTTACTCAAAGGTTACAAATACGCGAATCCAAAGGGATAGATGAACCCTGATGTTTATAACCGCATTCTCTACAGTAGCCAAATAGCCAAAATGTCTATTGACTGAAAATGGGTACACACACACACACACACACACACACTGGATTATTAGCCACAAAAATGAATGAAATCTTGACTTTTGCAATGACATTGATGCAGCTGGGGTGTATTATGCTAAGTGAAATAAGTTAGAGAAAGACAAATACCATATGATTTCACTCATATGTGGAATTTAAAAAACAAAACAAAGGAGCAAAGAGTAAAAAAAAAAAGAGAGAGAGAGAGAGTGAGAGCAAACCAAGAAACAGACTTTTAACTATAGAAAATAAACTGATGGTTACCAGAAGGAAGGTGGGGGGGGGGGGGGGGATGGCTGAAGTAGGTGATGGGGATTAAGGAGTGCACTTGTTGTGATGAGCACTAGTGATGTATGGAATTGTTGAATAGTACACCTGAAACTAATATTACACTGTATGTTAACTAACTGGAATTTAAATAAAAACTTTTAAAAAGAATTTTTTCCTGGCTTGCTTTTCTGCAAATTCAATTATTTAGTCATCAAAATTTATATTTTTAGGAACTTCATTTTCTTTTTATAAAATTTTTTTAATTTGAGTATAGTTTATACACAACGTTACATTAGTTTCAGGTGTACAACACAGTGATTCAGCTTCTCTGTACATTTTGCTATGCTCACCACAAGTGGATCTCCCATCTGTTGCCATACAACACTATTACAGAATCATTGACTATATTCCCTATGGTGTGCCTTTATTACCATGACTTATTCATTCTATAACTGGAAGCCTGTATCTTCTATTCCTCTATACCCATTTTGCCTATCCCTCCATCCGTCTCCCCTCTGGCAACCATCATTTTGTTCTCTGTTGTTATATGTTTAATTATGCTGTTTTATTGTTGTCTATTCATTTTTTTTTAGAATTAGCGATTTTATTTTCAACCAATATAATGGAAAGCACCATCATTTCCAATATTGCAAATAGTATTTGATAACTTTTCATTTTGAAAGCGGGCTTTGTGTTGTTGCAACTGTTACTGGGACTTTTTTTTTGTAGGCTGTGACATCATCGGGATGGATTTCTGATAAGTTATTTCAAAATACAAATATTAATACATCTAGAGCTGATGATTCTCGTGGAACAATTTTTCTAAAAAACTATAACTCTTCATACAAAGCACTTTTGTGGAAGTCTGAATCTAATTTTAAATATAAATTTATACAATGGCATTTGATGTTTCCTCTGACATTTTGGAGGTCTGCTATAGAATGAATACTTGTTCCAGAGTAATATGTTAAAATCCTAACACTCAATGTGATAGTATTAGGAGGTGGTGTCTTTAATAAGTGATTAGGTCTTGAGGGAAGAGCCCTCACGAATGAGATTAGTATTCTTAGAAAAGAGACCCCAAAGAGCTCCTTCACCCTTTCCACCATACAGCAATAAGGTGGCCATCAATATGAACCAGAAAATGGGATTTCATCAGACACTGAATCTGCCAAACCCTTGATCTTGGATTTCCTAGCCTCCAGAAATAAAGTTTTGCTATAGAAGCCTAAACAGACTAAGACAGGGTCATACAAGAAATGGAAAATGGTTTGACAATTTAGTTATAATTCAAAATGCCTGTTTATGTATTCTACCACTGTATCTTTCAATTACAGTGATAATTGGCTTATCAGATGCTTTTGTCAAATGTGTCTAATGTGATGATCTTTAAATTTCATTTCCATTTTTATGCCTGTGGTTATTTTCTATGCAATATTGCAGCAGTTTTCAAAAGCAGAGATTCTAAACTCTTCAAGGAATTCTAAAAAACCCCCGATGTACTTTACTGCAATATACATTGGTACACTTTTATTTTGTAACAGTTTACTGACCAAGTTTACAGCCCGGGCACCAGCAGTTCCTGTCCCAGAGCTCAAGCCAGAGTTAATATCTGTGCAGATGCTTCAGGGACAGGCTGTGCTGACAGAAGGGCAAGATTGCCTCCCACCACAGTTCCCATCACTGCCTCTATGCAGAAAGCCATCTTTACGCGTATGGTCTCTCCACCACCACTGCTGCTTCTGCTACTGCTGCCACCATTGTCACTGGCCCAATGTCTCTCCTCTGGGCTGCGTGGTGCCCCAGACTGCCCTAGATATGCTTGTGCATGCAAGGCAGCCTGACCAACTGCTCAGCACACAACCTACCAGGCCCATGTGCTGTGCACATTGCCATCCACTGTATCTCTACTGCTCATGTGTATAGTCCATTGTCACACTGTACTACAATTACAAGACACAAGTTCAAAGACAAAATAATTATGAATGTCAAGACAGAGGCACCTGGGTGACTCAGACAGTTAAGCATCCAACTCCTGATTTCGGTTCAAGTAATGATCTCATGGTTTGTGAGTTTGAGCTACATGTCAGGCTATGTGCTGAGAGTGCAGAGCCTGCTTGGGATTTTCTCTCTCTCCCTCTCTCTGTCGCTCCCCCACTTGCACTTGCTCTCTCTTTCTCAAAATAAATAAACTTAAAAAAAATATGGAGCCACCCTTGCAACCTAGGAATAAAGCACAGGTGATTGTGGTAAATTATTTTTTAGTATATTGTTGGATTTGGCTTGCTAGTTTTTTGTTGAGAACTTTTGCGTCTATGTTTGTCAGAAATGCTGGCCTATAGTTCTCTTTTCTACTGGTGTCTTTATCTGGTTTTGGTACCAGGGTAATGCTGGCTTCAAATAATGAATTTGGAAGTTTTCCTCCATTTCAATTTTTTTGAGGAATAGTTTAAGAAGAATAGGTATTAACTCTTTTTTAAATGGTTGGTAGAGGGGCGCCTGGGTGGCTTAGTCGGTTGAGCGTCCGACTTTCGCTTAGGTCATGATCTCGCGGTTCGTGGGTTCGAGCCCCACGTTGGGCTCTGTGCTGACTGCCAGCTCAGAGCCTGGAGTCTGTTTCAGTCTGTGACTCCCTCGCTCTCTGACCCTCCCCTGCTCACGCTGTCTCTCTCTCTCTCTCTCCTAGAAATAAATAAAACATTTTAAAAAAATTAAATGGTTGGTAGAATTCTCCTGTGAAGCCATCTGGTCCTGGGATTTTATTTTATTATTATATTTTTTTATAATAGTTTTTTTTTTTATTTCTAGGAGAGAGAGAGACAGCGTGAACAGGAGAGGGTCAGAGAGAGAGGGAGTCACAGACTCTGAAACAGGCTCCAGGCTCCGAGCTGGCAGTCAGCACAGAGCCCGACGCGGGGCTCGAACCCATGAACCGCGAGATCATGACCTAAGCGAAAGTCGGACGCTTAACCGACTAAGCCACCCAGGAGCCCCGGGATTTTATTTTTTGAGAGCATTTTTAAATGACTGATTCAATTTCTTTGCTGGTTATAGGTCTGTTCAAGTTTTCTATTCTTGTTCCAGTTTTGGTAACTTATATGCTTCTAGGAACTTGTCCATTTTTTCTAGGTTGTCCAATATGTTGGCATATAGTTTTTCATAATATTCTCTTATGATTGTATAACTGTGGTGTTGGTTCTTATTTCTCCTTTCTCATTTGTGATTTTTATTGATTCCCTTCTCTTTTTTTCTTGATAAGTCTGGCTAGAGGTTTATTAATTTTATGATTTTTTCAAAGAACCACCTCCTGATTTCATTGATCAGCTCTATTGTTTTTTACTTTCTATATCATTTATTTCTGCTTTGATCATTATTATTTCCTTCCTTCTCCTGGTTTTAGGGTTTCTTGTAGTATTTCTAGCTCCTTTTAGGTGTAAGTTTAGATTGTTTATTTGGGATTTTTCTTACCTCCAGAGGGAGGTCTATGTTACTTTAAACTTCTGTCTTGGAACCTCCTTCCTGGATCCCAAAGGTTTTAGACCATTGTATTTTCTTTTTCATTTGTTTTCATATTTTCAAATTTCCTCTTTGATTCCATAGTTGAGTGATTCATTTTTTAGTAGCATGTTATTTAACCTCCATTATTTGTGGTCTTTCCAGATTTTTTCTTGTGGTTGATTTCTAGTTTCATAGCATTGTGGTAAAAAAAAGATGCATGGTATGACTTTGACCGTATTGAAATTGTTAAGTCTTGTTTTGTGGGCTAATATGTAATCTATTCTCTTGAATGTTCCATGTGCACTTGAAAAGAATGTGTATTTTGCTGTTCTTGAATGGAATGTTCTGAATATATGTTAAATCCATCTGTTCCTGTGTGTCATTCAAAGCCATTGTTTCCTTGTTAACTTTCTGTTGAGATGATCTATCCATTGATGTAAGTGGGAATATTAAAGTCCCCTAGTGTTACTGTATTATTATTGATGAGTTATTTTATGTTTTATGTATTTGGGTGCTCCTATGTTGGTTGCATAAATATTTGTAATTGTTATATCTTCTTGTTGGGTTGACCCATTTATTTTTTAAAATAATCTTTAATGTTTATTTATTTTTGAGTGGGGAGGGGCAGAGAGAGAGGGAGACTGAGAATCTGAAACAGGCTCCGCTCTGTCAGCGCAAAGCCAGTCGCGGGGCTCAAACCTATGAACCATCACCATCTGATCAGATCACGATCTGAGCCGAAGTTGGACACTCAACAGACTCAGCCACTCAGGTGCCCCTGACCCCTTTATCTTTATGTGTGTCCTTTGTCTCTTGTTATAGTCTTTGTTTTAATGTCTTTTTTGTCCAATGTAAGTATTGATATCCTAGCTTTCTTTTGAATTTGCATGATAGATGTTTCTCCCTCCCTTCACTTTCAATCTGTAGGTGTCTTTAGGTCTAAAGTATTTTGTAGACACATATAGATGGGTCTTGTTTTTTAAATTATTTTATTTTATTTATTTTAAATGTTTTTTAATTTACTATTGAGAGACACAGAGAAACAGAGCATGAGCATGGGAGGGGCAGAAAGAGGGGGAGACACAGAATCTGAAGGAGGCTCCAGGTTCTGAGCTGTCAGCACAAAGCCCGACGCAGGGCTCGAACTCACAAACTGCAAGATCATGACCTGAGCTGAAGTCGGATGCTTAACTGACTGAGCCACCCAGGTGCCCCTATTTTATTTTTAAATGTTTATGTATTTATCGAGACAGAGAGAGAGAGAGAGAGAGATCGAGCGAGCACACAAGTGGGGGAGGGGCAGAGGGAAGGAGAGAGAGAATCCCAAGTAGGCTCCACACTGTCAACACAGAGCCTGACCTGGGGCTCAGTCTCATGACTGTGAGATCATGACCTGAGCTGAAATCAAGAGTCAGATGCTTAACCAATTGAGTCACCCAGGTGCCCCAGGTCTTTTGTTTTTAAATCCATTCTTTTCCCCTGTGTCTTTTGATTAGAGTATTTAACCCATTTACATTCAAAGTAATTATTGATAGATCTGTATTTATTGTCATTTTATTATTTGTTTTATGATTGTTTTTGAAGATTTTCTCTGATCCTTTCTTGTCTTTCTCTTTCATGGTTTGCTGATTTTATTTATATATTTGGATTTATTTATCTTTATTCTTTGCATATTTATTAGTAGTTTTTGACATGTGGTTACCATTAAGTTTGTGTATAGTCTCTTCTGTGTATACCAGCCTATATTAAGTTGATGATCATTTAGGTTTGAACCCATTGTTACTCCTCTCCTCTGCATGTTTTATATTTTACATCTTTTTATTTTGTGAGTTTCTGGACTGTTTTTTTTAATAGAATTATTAATTTTTACTGCTTTTGTTTCCTACCTTTGAAGTGTCACTTTTGATATCTCTTTTCCATCCAAAGAGCACACTTTAATATTTCTTATAGAGCTGGTTTTTTGGTCATGAACTCCTTTAGTTTTTATTTGTCTGGGAAACTCTTTATCTCTCCTTTTATTCTGAATAATAGCCTTGCTGCATAAAGTATTCTTGGCTGCAGATTTTTCCCATTCAGCACCTTGAACCTATCATTCCACTCTCTTCTGGCTTGCAAAATTTCTGCTGAAAAATCCCCTGCTAGCTTTATGGAATTTTCCTTATATGTAACAGTCTTCTTTTGTCTTACTGCTTTTATTTTTTTTTTTTCTTTGTCACTATATTTTACAAATTTAATTACAATATATATTGGGATGGATCTGCTTTTGTTGATTTTGATGGGGGTTCTCTGTGCCTCCTGGATCTGGATATCTGTTTCTTTCCCCAGATTAGGGAAATTTTCAGCTATTATTTCCTTAAATAAATTTTATGCCTCCCTTTCTGTCTCTCTTCTCTGGGGATTCCTATAATACAAATGTTATTATATTTGGTAGAGTCACTCAGTTACCTAAGTCTATTCTCATACTGCACAACTCAATTTTTCTTTTGTTCAACTTGATTAATTTCCATTATTCTGTCTTCAACATCAGTAATTCATTCCTCTGCTTCTTCCATCCTGCTGTTCATTACATCAATCTTGCTTTTCATTTGGTTTATTGGGCCCTTTATCACTGCTATGTTATTCCTTATCTCTGTGTTAAGGGCCTTACTGATGTCTTCCACTCTTTTCTCATGTCCACTGAGTCCTCATGACCATTACTTCTATCAGGCATGTTACCTATATCTGTTTTACTTAGATCTCTGTCCTGTTATTTCATTTGAGATAAATTTCTCTGTGTTTTCATTTTGTCTAAGTCTATGTGCCTGATTCTGTGTGTTAGGAAAGTCATCTATATCTCTTGTTCTTTAGGGTAGTGACCTTATCAATAAGAAGTCCTGTAGTGCCCTGCCCTGTGGTATAACCTGTTCCCCAGGACCTGGCACTTCCAGAAGTGTCTCCAATGTATGCTGCATGTACTTTGCTGTTGTGCCCTGGTCACTTTATCCTTCAGACAAGTCCTCTGTGGAAGTTCTGTTTGTTGTGGGCAGGGTTTGGTCCCTGGCCTGAATGTTGTGTCTTTTAACTAGGTGTGCTCTGGTCTATTTGTGAAATGAGATTTGTTGCCACCACTGTAGGAACTGAGGTTCCAGTAGACTCCTGTGTTAGAAGACATGGTGTGAGCAATAGTTGGGCCTGTCTTCTCATGGAGGAGGCCCACCATGCTGGGACTGAGGCAAGTGTGCCTGAGAAGGGCAGTTCCATTGGAGTGTGGGGTGGTGGGGTTTAGCGTAAGCAAGTTAGGTAGTAAGTGTTGGCACTGCAATGGTTCCTGCAGAGGCTCCGTGCTTATACTAAGGAGTAAGGGAGAGGAATGGTGCTGGCCAGTTCCTGTGTTCCTGGAGGGATCTCTTATAAATGCTGTCTGTATGGGATGTGCTCCAACATGAGCAAATAACCTCCCCACTATGTGCCCCCCGTGCTCTTCAGATCTCTTTTTCCATGCTGTATGTCTGCAGATTGTTTGCCTGCCTTCTGTCCACGAGCAGGGCAATGCCCTCCAGGGCGTATCCCAGCCAAGACTGCTGACATTTAAAACTCCAGGCTTTAACAGTGCCTGGGTGGCTCAGTGGGTTAAGTGTCTGACATGATCTCTCAGTTTGTGAGTTTGAGTCCCACGTTGTGCTCTGTGCTGACAGCTCAGAGACTGGAGCCTGCTTCAGATTCTGTGTCGCCCCCTCTCTCTGCCCCTCCCATACCTCATAAAAAATCATGAAGACTAATAGGGAGTAATTTATACTTTTTAAACAAAAGAATAAACATTTATATGCAGGTATATGCTTAATTACTTCCTGGAAGGTTAATTCTGATTAAGAATGGCTGTATTTGAGGAGAGGGGTTGCAATTGATGTGGTGCTAGATGTTTTTCAGCCTTCACTTTGCACATATGTATTGTTTTAATTAACTTTAGGTAATTTTTCCTTTTTTTAAATGTTTTTTTATTTTTGAGACAGAGAGAAACAGAACGTGAGCAGGAGAGGAGCAGAGAGAGGGAGACACAGAATCCGAAGCAGGCTCCAGGCTCTGAGCTGTCAGCACAGGCCCTGACACGGTTCCAGCTTGAACCCACGAACTGTGAGGTCATGACCTGAGCTGAAGTCTGACGCTTAACCGACTGAGCCAGCCAGGTGCCCCTAAATTTTCCTTTTTTTAAAAAAGAAATGTCATTTGGACTTGTCAGTGCATAGGTCAATTTTAGTTTCTTTGTAATTCTGCATTGAAAAAACAACTAATAAATGTTATATTCTTTTAAGATTAAATCATGAAAAGGTAAACAGAAAACTGAAGACTTCTTAGGTATTCAGCTAGGCTTGAGTGCCACTACTATGGTGCATAGGTTATAAATTGGTGAGGACCTATACCTATACAGATTGAAACTCAACTAGGGCGTTGTTTATTGTACCCTAATATGCATATGAATCACCTAGGGATCTTGTTAAAATGCAGATTCTAATTTTATTTTTAATGTTTATTTATTTTTGAGACAGAGAGACAGAGCACAAGCGGGGGGTGGGCAGAGAGAGAGACACATACAGAATCTGAAGCAGGCTCCAAGCATTGAGCTGTCAGCACAGAGCCTGATGTGGGACTCGAACTCACCAACTGTGAGATCATGACCTAAGCCAAAGCTGGATGCTCAACAGACTGAGCCACCTAGGTGCCCCTAAAATGCAGATTCTAATTGGGTAGCTCTGATGTGAGGTCCAATATTCTGCAGTTCTTTTTTTTTTAATGTTTATTTATTTTTGAGAGAGAGACAGAGGATGAGCAGAGGAGGGGCAGAGAGACAGGGAGACATAGAATATGAAGCAGGCTGTAGACTCAAGCTAACAGTGCGGAGTCTGATGCCGGGCTCAAACTCACAATCTGTGAGATCATGACCTGAGCTGAAGTTGGACACTTAACTGACCGAGCCACCCAGGCATCCCTCCTTTTTAAATGTTTACTTATTTTCAAGAGAGAGATAGAGTGTGAGTGGGGGAGGGACAGAGAGAGAGAGGGAGACACAGAATCCAAAACAGGCTCCAGGCTCTGAGCTATCAGCACAGAGCCCAATGCCTAACACTGGGCTTGAACTCATGAATAGCAAGATCATGACTCAAACTGCCTGAGCCACCTAGGCCCCCCTATTATGCAGTTCTAATAGGTCCCCAAGTGACATTAATATTTCTGTGGTCTCCAAGTGACAATAATATTTCTGGACCAATGATCAAATTTTGATAGCAAGAAAAAAAAAGAGGTGAAGAGGGAGAAGAAATAGGAAGTGTGGGAGGGGGCTATGAAGATGGAGAGGAAGGGACAGATATAAGATACTACAGTAGGATTGGACATATTGGATAAGGAGAGTTCAGGATCATGTTTTTGGCCTGGGTGCTATTAACCAGAGATAGAGGAATCAAGCTGGAGATAGGAGATATAGGAAACAACAGAGGAGTGGTAGCAAGACTTCACATTTAAACATATTGAGTTATGCTTTTTCTGGGAGAGTACTATATGGACTTGTCCAGCAGACCATTTGAACTCTGCATCTCCTCAGTAGAGTTCAGTTAGAGGTAGATTTGGGAGTCATCTATATAAAGGTAAGAGTTGAGACCATGGGATGGGATGAATCTCACCAAGGAGAAAGAATAGTGAGAAGATGGCTGAGAGCAGAAACTCTGAGAAATGCTGACCTTTAAAATTTTTTTTAATGTTTATTTATTTTTGAACGAGAGAGAGCACAAGTGGGATTGGGCAGAGAGAGACAGAAACACAGAGTCTGAAGCAGGCTCCAGGCTCTGAGCTCTCAGCACAGAGCCCAATGCAGGTATCAAACCCACGAGCTGTGAGATTATGACCTGAGCCAAAGTCGGATGCTTAATTGACTGAGCCACCCAGGCACCTCTGAGAAATGCTAATCTTAAGAGACAGGCTAAAGAAGGAAATGAAGTAGAGAGGCAGTATAGAAGACTAAATATTCTGAAGGGCCCTCCTATTACCAGAACAACTTGATCCTGCATAAAACATAATTTTTATCGTATTGCTGGATATGTGAATTAGTAACTGCTGCATAATAAACCATCCCAAAACTCAGTGGCTTGAAACCAAACTATTTATGTGTTGGCTACGTAGCTCTGCTGTTCGGGACCAGGTTTGGCTGATCTTGGCTGGGCTCTTGTACCTGTGGTCTGTTGGTGGGTTGGCTGGGGGTTGACAGGTCGAGGGTGGTCTTGTCTGATATAGCTGGACAACTGGGTCTCACCCTCCAGAAGGCTAGCCTAGGCTTGTTCACATGGTAGTTCCAGAGGTTCAAGAGAGTGAGCAGAAGCATGCAAGCCTTCTTGAGGCCCAGGCTTGGAACTGGCACAATTATCACTTCTGCAACAGTCTATTGGCCAAAACAAAACATTAATCCAGATTTGAAGGGTGGAGAAACAGATGCCATCTGTTAAAGCGAGGAGCTGTAGAAGGTGTAGATACAGGAAGTTGTGAACAATTGTGGCCATTTTGGGAATCAATTTATCATGCTGGATTTACCAGAAGTAAAAGGAGTCTTTAAAGAACAAGCAAACAAACAAAACAAATCTATGACAACAAAGTTAACAAACCCCACTGAGCTGGATGGGATGGGGAGAACAGTGTGGTTAAGGAAACTTCCAAAAATGGAACAGAGGTATTATATCCTTGGAAAACTGAGGTGTTATTACTAGATAAACCAAGGAAAGGGTGCCAGTCAGGTATCCAATAATCTAGCCTTTTTATCAGAAAATTCTAGAAATACTTTAAATTGACAATGAATAGTCTTGGTCCTTCTGGTCCTAGGCTAGTATGCATATGTGTCAACTTTTAGGAGTTTGAACTTGGACTCTAAACCAGTATGTCTTTTTTTTTTTAATGTTTTATTTATTTTTGAGAGAGAGACAGAATGTGAGCAGGGGAGGGTCAGAGAGAGAGGGAATCACAGAATCCAAAGACAGGCTCCAGGCTCTGAGCTAGCTGTCAGCATAGAACCCGACATGGGGCTCAACCCCACGAACAGTGAGATCACGACCCGAGCCAAAGTCAGTTGCTCAACCGACTGAGCCATCCAGGCGCCCCCAAACCAGTATGTCTTCTTAATGTGCTGAATATTTTCACATCTGCTAGCTTGTTTTATTCTCACAACTATCTGTAAGGCAGACAAGGTAGATATTGTTATTCCTACTTAATACTACATTTTGAATATTTTTTTCCACAAAAAATAATATCTTTCTCATTATCTTATAAAGGTGAACATTTGCATGCCTTAGGTCCCAGTAGGAGACATGTGCAAAAGTATTTACAGCAACATTAATGGAAACCATATTTCCACTGGACAGAGAATGAATAGATAAATTGTGGTGTATCCATACAGTGGAATACTATATAGAAGTGAAAACAAATTCAATACAACTATTGGACATGTCTGAGTCAGAGAAATCAAGTTGAGTGAGCAAAGGAAGTTGTAGAAGACTACATGGTAATTACATTTTTAAGTTTATTAAGGAGGAGGGGAGAAAGCATGTGAATAGGGAAGGGGAAGGGAGAGAGAGAATCCCAAGCAAGCTGCGCACTGCTAGTGCAGAGGCCAACGTGGGGTCCAAACTCATGAAACCTCAAGATCATGAGCTGAGCTGGAACCGAGAGTTGGACGCTTAACTGACTGAGCCATCCAGGTACCCCTACATTTTTATAAAATTAAAAAGCAAGTAAAACCTAACAGTATATTGTTCAGAGATAATTGTTTATTCAACAAACATATTTGAAAACAAAACAAAGGGAGTTCTTGGGTGGCTCAGTGGGTTAAGCATGCGACTCTTGGTTTTGGCTCAGCTCACGATCTTGATGTTTCATAAGTTCGAGCCCCACATCAGGCTCTGCACTGACAGTGCAGGGCCTGCTTGATATTCTCTCTCTCTCCCTCTCTCCCTGCCCCTCCCCAACTCATGCTGTTTCTGCCTCTCTCAAAATAAGTAAACTTAAAAAAAAAAAAAAAGAAAAAACAAGGGGATGAAAAAGAACCTCGAGATACCAGTTACCTCTGGGGAAGATAGGGAGATGGAATAGTTCTTAGGTTGGGCAGTGGGCTCATGAGTGTTCATTTTATTATCTAATCTCATAGTGTATGTTATGTATATATAGCCTTTTGTGTTTATCAAATGTTACATGATTTTTTTCAAAGTAGTTACCAAAGAAAGAGATGTTAGGGAAGTCAGAGTTTTAGGAAACAGGTTCTGTTTCAGTGTCAATTACTATAGAAGTCCTCAGTGAGATGAGGCCTGAATGAACACCCTGGACATGGTGACTGGGAGCACAGTGGTCACCTGGGAAGCAGCCACATTCAAATGGGAAGGACTGGCACCCAATTACAGGCTAGGAAGGAATGTGTTATGAGGAAGTCAGGACTTGGAAGCATAAAGTCTTCATCTATTACCATCTCCCTGCAAACCCACAATGATAGCTAACATTTATCAAGGCTATATTATATGCCAGGCACTTTACATACACTATGTCACTTAATCCTCACAACCACCCCCACAAGGTGGGCTAGGGGAGCAAAGCTCAAATGCTTGTGTTACCAACAGATTATATTCACTTCAGCCACATGCAGAGAATCCCTAGGACACTGGAATGAGAATGAATGCTTCACTAGTTCATTCCAAATTTTAGGTATAATGACTCAAGTGGTTAGATAATAGCAACCAGCCAAAACGTGATGAATCAGTTCTGCCCAGAAATGGGTCATTTCTCTCTGTGGTGCTTTTATTGCAATTCACCAAACTTACCTCTCCCTTGTTCCAGGCACATAGTAGAATTGTACTTCACAACTTCTATGAAAGTAGGTGCAAACATGTGACTTGCTTGGGGCAATGAAAAGAGAGAACTGATGTATGCCATTTTAAGCTCTAAGAGTCAGTATGCATTTTGGTCACATGGTCACAGGGGAAGCCCTGACCCAGTAATGGGACTTGTGAGTCCGAGTTCCCAAGTGGCTGTAGATGAAGAGTTCCCTTGCCAATGCATGCTGGAAATATATGAGCAGGACGTATGCCTCTGTGATGTTATTGAGATTTTGGGGTTATTGCAGAAAAACCTAGCTTATCCTGACTATAACACTCCCCTTTTCTAGAGTTAGAGTATTAATGTAAAAGGACTGAATAATGAAATGAGAAGGTATACAAATGTGTTAAACAACCTGCCTAAGGTTCTCTCGGGCATAGGTCACTTTCTGTAATCTGTTCCTAATAAATGACCACAGAATTCTCATATTTCTCACACGCAAAAGACTAGTTGTAGATGTAAATAGAAGGCAATGTTCTAGGCTCACATTATTCCTAATGCTTGTGATTTTAGAAGATACATTTTCATTCTTTGAATGAAAACCATGAAAAAGCACAACTAGTCCTGCTTAGATCATATCCCACTGGGGAAGGGAAAGCCACATGACTGACCATCAACCCACCTCTACCCCAAGACAGGGAGAAGCACTATCCCAAAGGGAAGGACTGGGTTTAACTGCTAGAAAGAAGGAATGCTGGGCAGGCCAAAACAAAGTTACCTACTTAGTCAAAACAAACTTAGACTTAGAACCCTGGTTTTATTGCCCCTTAGCTGTGTACGATCAAACCAGGCCACCACTGAATCTGTCTGCCTATGTACAAAGTGGGGATAGTACTTACTTTGCAGAGTGGCTTGAGGAGTATAAATAATATACAAGAGCCTAGGACTACACCTGGTACTCAATAGGTCCTCAAGAAATGGTAACTTAAAAGTTTTTAAAAATTTTTTTTATTGTTTTTGAAAGAGAGAGAGAGACAGAATGTGAGCTGGGGGGGCGGGGGGTGGCAGAAAGAGAGGGACGCTCCAGGCTCTGAGATGACAGCACAGAGCCCAATGCGGGGCTTGAACCCACGAACCGTGAGATCATGACCTGAGCTGAAGCCGGGCACTTAACCAACTGAGCCACCCAGGTGCCCCAATAAATAGTAACTTTTAAAAGCCAAATGGTGAAGATTTCCTACTATTAATTTCTGAGTCCTAACACCCAAAGATCAAAGGCTAGGAAAAGTCATCTATACCCATAATGAATGCAATATAAAACAAAATATGTTACAAATAATAGAGTTTTCATTTAAGGGTAAGATGTTTATAAGCTTCAGTAAGCCTCTAATGCTCACCTTTAGACTCGGCTGCTTCCTTTTTTAGTCTGTACACACAAGGCACAGAGTAGTGAGGGAGGCCAAGCCCACCTACTGTCACTCCATGGAAGCAGTAAGGTAAGAAGAATGCCCCTGAGTCCTGGCTTCAGACTCTGCTCCAAGCATCTCTCTATTGCTCAAAGTTAACTCAGAGCTCAGGTTTGTTTTGTTGTTTTTTTTTCCATAGCCCCATCACACATTTAAATGAATACCAATCAGTGCTGAACCTTCATATTCAATCTTTTGTGTGTGTGTTTTTGCCATCAACATATCCTGCTTCGGAAGTCTACAATCCGCTTTATACCAGGGAATATTTTCAAAGGTGTTTTAGCTGTCCTTGGTTTAGTTGACAAACATTTACTAAGTGCATGCTGGCTGGTAGGTGCCAAGAAGACAGAGATGGTCAAGTTTAATCAAGGGGCAGAGACACAGCAAAGTACTAATGGGATTGGGTGTGATGAATCTGTACGGGGATCCCTAGTCAGGGATCAGGAAAAGAATCACAAGGATATGAACTGAATCTTGGGGGAGAGTTGAGAATGCAGCAGAGATGAGGGGAGAGAGGCATTCTAGGCAATGGTACAAGCAAATGAGAAGAAATGGATATTAACAGCTGTACGGGATGCACTTTAGTGTTGCTGAAGTGGGTTGGGGGTTGTAGGAAATGAGGCTAGAGAATTGGTCAGGGGCCAGATCACGAAGGGACAATGGAAGCAGGGGTACAGCATGTTAGAAGGACAGATTACTCTGGAAGCTGTACACATGGTGGATCAAAGTGGTGGTTCTTCATGTCTCGAGTCATAGCCTTCTTTTTTCTGTTATTTAAAAAAAATTAAGATTATTTTTGAGAGAGACAGAACCCAAGTGGGGGTGGGGGAGAGAGAGAGGGAGACAGAATCTGAAGCAGGCTCCAGGCTCTGAGCTGTCAGCACAGAGCCTGACGTGGGGCTTAAACTCACGAACCATGAGATCATGACCTGAGCGGAAGTCGGACACTTAACCAACTGAGCCACCAGGCGCTCTGAGACATAGCCTTCTTTAAGAACCTGAAAAAAAGTACAGGCCCTCTCACTGGGGAAAGGTACATACACTAAAACACAAAATGTTGCTTAAATATAGCCTGGTTAGGATTAAGGCTGGGGAGCAACTGCAATAATTCAGGTGAGACATGAAGAGTTCTGAACTGAATCACAGCTGCTGGGACAAAAGAGAGAGAGATAGATGTGAGAAACAGAAAGATGGCTGACTGTTACCAACAGATCTTATCATGAGTTGGCTTTCAGAAATGGGGCTAAGATAACTCCCAGGTTGGTTTGTGATTCAGACAATTGAGTAGAAGGTAGCGTCACTCATGGAGAAGAGCAGGCTTCAGAAGAGAGGATGTGTTCAGTTTGGGAAATGTCACGTCAAAAGTACCTTTAGAATATCCAAATAAAGAAGTTAAGCTGGAAGCTATATATGCCCTTCCTTTATACGATTCTTATACTGGCTCCCTTGCCTGCTCTCTTCAATTACAAGTAGGCTCCTAACTCTCTGTGTAACACTTCTGAATTGAGACAAGCATATCCCCCACTTGCAGAAAAGGGATCCAGAAATGGGGGAAGAAAGTAAACTGCACACACCCAAAATTATTTCACAGTTTTTTTTTTACTAAAAGAATAGACTTTTATTAAACACTGTAAGTTTCTTTCCATCAGCATAAACAGAACAACAGACCAATTTCCATCACAGAACAACTCCTGAGAGATTTTCATTCCTTTCTGAAACACTTCCAGAAACTCCTGCAGTTTCCCCTAAGAAGCATCCATTCAAACTTACATTAATAAACTATGGAGCTTTTGTGGTGAGGTGGGCCAAAAAGGCAGGGAATTTGGAATCTGGGAATGGGAAAGAGAAATACATATCATCCATCTACTAAACACACTGTCAAGAGCACAGGAGAAGAGATATTAACACAGGAAAAAACAATGAAAGAATTTACTTTTGTCAATAACATCATTTATCAGAGAGCACTAAAAATCATTGACTCCTTGCAGTTAAAGTTTCTTTAACCTAGTATGTTATTCTAAAATTAGAAGAGAATAGAATAAAATAAAAGGAGGGGAGGTGTTTTCTGAGAAGTAACTAAAATGAAGTCATCAGATTTGGCAGGGTTATGAGAGATTAATAAAATGTGAAATATTTAATTTGCTTCATTTACATGAAAATTCACTAGTCATTAGTTACTACCAACACAGACAAAAGAGCATCTAAAACGTATGAGGTCAATGTCAAAAGCTGAAATGGGCACCCTAGCACAGGGGGTATTTTATTTTGCTTTTAACTAGGAAGAGATGATTTTGTAAAAAAAATGAAGTTATCTTCTTAGAACATCAAAATAACCTCTGACAATATTGAGGGTAATTAGCAGTTATAAGGGAAGTGCACTGAGCTCTACCTGCCCCAGCAGACTACTGCAGTAAGCCAAGGGAAAGAAAATGGAAAGTAAAATTAAAGATGCCAAAGTCACAAGAGGGAGAAAAATAGAGAGTGACTTACAATGGAACAGTGAAAACCTAACCCCTGCCCCCAAACCCCAAGCATATTTAGGAAATATGCATTAGGGAGTGAACAAGTATAATGATTAAACCTTAGCAGAATTATACTAGCTACTTTAAACTGTGGTCTACTTGTATTGTCATTTTAGAGAGGGGGGGACGTCTTAGAGACTGAAAGGGTAGCACTGACATGCCCACAAGAGCCTTCTAAGGTTCCAATGGACTGGATCACTATAACCAAACAGTTACTTCCACATTCTTCCTACCCTATGTAAGCATTCCTTCCCCGCCCCCCCCACCTTAACCACCCTCCCTAATGCCTTGTCTGGCTGTTTTTCTCAGTGATCAAAAAAAGTTCATGTGATTTGGCCAATGATGCCAGAAAATAAAGATGGAGACAAAAATTAAATGTCACTGGCCAAAGCAAGTGTCATTTCTTGGGCTTTAAAGTTGACCCGAGGTCCTCCTGACTCAGAATGAAAATGATGCAAGTGAGCGAAAGTTTGTCAGGTCTGGTTCAGGCCAGACTGGCCACTGAATAAGGGTGGGAGTTTTAGGCTGACTCCAAGATAGGCCAGCAGAAATCAAGAACTGCCAAGTTCTTGGGAGTCAGTGGCTATATACAACCAGGGTGCTTTTGCTTGTGGCCCTACAAGGTCAAGGGGTCATTTCTGGGGGTTCCTATATGACTTTGTTTGAGAGAGGCACACACATCATAGTCAGAAGTGGAACCTCAAGTAAAGGATGACAGTCTCTTCAAGTGGTACTCACAGCAGAGAACAGACCCACCTTCCCCAATTTGTCCTCAGGGAAGAAAAAGTTCATCTTCCAGTAATGAACCTTAGCCTTTCTGGCTTCAAAACTATAGATTTTGGTAGATAAATTAAAATACAGGAATATGGCCCTTTATGGTTCCTTATTAAGACCTTCCAAACCCAAAATGCTGAATCCAAATAAAAATCAAGGTTGGAAGTGAGCCACTTACTTTGCCCTGGGCCAGGCTAGGAGAAAGCAGAGGTGTGTGGAAGGGAGAAAAGCAAGCCTTTTGGCAAACTGGAATCATCCCTGTCAAAGCAGCAATTTTACTTCTCACAGTGAAAGCCTATAAAATAAGAAATTTTCTTAAGGCTGTGAGAGTTAACAATACTGTCACTTTATTGTGTTGAATAGATTCAAGATGCACAGAAACAGCAACTGAAGAAAATACCTTTCCATATAACTCCAAGTACTTCCTATTAGAAGATGGAGTCTACATATTTAATTTAACTCAGCTCAGTAATTCTGGTTATTTTGAGAGCTTCAAAGGATCCCTCCCTCTGTAGTTCCAGAGAGAAATTTCCAAGCTGTCTAAGTTCACTATCAAATCCCTCTCTTGCTGGACATAGAAATCATACCCTTCAAGATTTTGTGAAAGACTGGGCTGGTCCAAGAGAAGAGGGGGGACCAAATTAAAGGAGCATATTCCAAAGAGGAGGCTTTTGTACACTTTGTTCCTGGTTATATCTTGCTAGGTGTGCACTCTTGTCATCTTGCTTTGGTTTATGTAAGAAGTGTCTGGGCAGGGGGAGAGGCATTCTAGGGCTCCCTCCCCCCTATAAGTTGTAGGTTCTCTTAAGCTGGGCTAGACTAAGATTAAACAGTCTGAGACTGTTTTCAAGCTCTCATGATGTGCTCATTGTAAGTGGGCAGTAAGCAAACAGCCTTTTGGATGTCTGGAAAAAAATCACCAAGGACTTACTGTGGGTTAAGGTGCATGGGGTTTTTCAAAAAGAGAGAGAAACCCTGCTAGAAGTCTAGTCAGTTGAATTCCTGTAGAAATGGTACTTCTTGGGCAAGAGTATCACAAAGCCCAAAAGGAGATGTGTGAAGCTGGAAGCCTCAATTCCTGAATGAAGACACAATGCTAATCTGTTGTAAACCATGTTCCCATCCCTCATACTTAAGCTGCTGAGGAGGGAAATGGGAAATGCAAGGTTGTCTCAAGAGTATCTCTGGCAAGGAAGAACAGCTTTTTTGTTCTGGGCAGATTCTGGCCTCATCAGGGGCTGGGAACCTTTGCAAAATACCCCTAAAGGCTTGGGCCAGGGTCCTCTGAAGTCTTCCTTGTAAAGCAAATGAAAAGATCCAGTAGTCAAAATGTCAATGAACAAATAAAACAATCTAGGCATGTAAAACCAAAGCGGCAATTTCCTCACACTTCCCTACCCCATCTTTCCAATGCTAGTCATCTCTCCTTCAGGGATTCAAGGCAATCAATTCTAGCCTGAGGCCGGTTTGACCCAGGAGCTCCAAATGAGATTTCCTCCAAATTGGCTGCAAGCCCTGGTAATCACCTCCCATCCCCTTTCTCTGAACTAGGCTGCTCTAGCAGAAGGAAATGCCCAAATCTTCCCCACCCCATTCCAACATTCTTGTTCACTATATGGGATGTGAGGACTCTGTTCAAGATTAAACTTGTGACAACCCAACTATTTGTTGTTCTGAACAGGCAATCTCTGGAAAGTACTTTTTGTCTGCTTTAGAGAAGCCCATCTTCTCATAACCGATGGGCTGTGACTCAGTAAGGATTTAAAATGTGGTCTTTTGAAACCCACTACTCCATAGCAGTGGAGGCATTTCTGGGAAATTCAGCAAATCCTCTGGGACATCACCATGTATGTAGGTATGTGTGCACGCACGCACACACACACACACACATATTTATATATATATAAAATATGTATAGATAAATAGATCTGTCTCTTTATATAAAGTGTATGTGTATGCATATAGATACACACATTCATATATACATCCACCCACACACCCATACCCAAACACACACACATACACGCACACATACATGCACACACCATCTTTTGAGTTCCCTTTCGTACTCAGTTTCATTACATTGATTCCCACCCTTTCAGGGTGTGGGCAGGAGGGAGTGGGTGAACTGCACCACATCTTCTATTTTACAAACAATGCATTAGTTCAGAGGCAGGAAAAATCTGCCCGTACTTTTCCGACTCACTTGAATCCCCCAGTACAAAGGCCATTGGTAGTTTTTGTATTTAAAGTGTATAAAATAAAATAAAATAAAAACTAAGATAAAATAAAATAACCAATACTATTTCACTTCCCTGAAAACATTTACCTATCTGATTGTCAGGCCACGGTTAGAGGTGGTGGTACAAAATCCTGGGTTAGGTGAATGGTGGGAAAGAATGAGAGGAAGGCAGATACTGATTATATACCTAGGTCTCACTACTTCAAAGAGAAAAAAGCAAGGTAGGAAGCCACAGACAGCAGTCCCTACCATCCCACGAGTTTTGTAAATGAGTAATTTGATGAAGACTCAGAAAACCAAAGCTGGAACTTTTCTATATGGCCTTGCACGATGATACCAGATTTCTGACAGACACTGCCTTACTACACTCCCAGGGGAGGCAAAGAGAATACTGGCATTACATATTCTACTTGAGAATAGGACCTAGTCCTGTTGCCATTCATCTTTGACCAGAGCTTCCCCAGAAGCAGACCATGAAGTCTGGAGGTCCAGAAAAAGACAGGGAAAGGGAAGAGATGAATACGATAGGATGTTCCAACAAAATCTTGGATAAATCTAGGGTAAGCATCTATGTCTTCCTCTAACTTGGGCCCACAATCAGAAAAGTATAGGTTTTCCTCTCTTCCTGATCTGCTGAAGCCATCTTCTGCTCATTATTCCTCCTTCTGTTGTGCCACAGTTCCTAGCTTTTGCTCTCGTAAGCGGCTCTTCTCCCCATTCTTTGCGGGGAAGTAGCGGTTACCATTAGTACACACGTTGCTGTCTCTGGATAAGGCACACTGTGATGGAGCTGGAAGATGATGATCACTCTTCTCTTCCTTGATCAATGTGCCATTGTTTCCATTTACCTGTGAGTGGGACCGACCCTGATGAGGCTCCAGGGATTTAGAAACTCCATCTGAAGTGCTCTGTCAAAAACAGACATAGTCATTGGAAATGATAATCTCAGACTGTCTGACAGTTCCCAAGCATGTTCGTAAGCTAGCCTGCAGAAGCTGCTTCAGTTCTTTAAAAACATTAGAAAGCCCAAAGCTTGTAAACGCCTAGTAAAGTGTGCTCTGATAACTGTCATGAGAACTTAGGGTTACCACAGATAGATTTGACCAAATCTCAATGTCTAGGAGGACAACATAATGACATAGCTATTATTTATAAAGCTTTACAATGTATTTTTCTTTTTTTAATGTTTTTATTTATTATTGAGAGACAGAGAGAGACAGAGCATGAGCATGGGAGGGGCAGAGAGAGGGGGAAACACAGAATCTGAAGCAGGCTCCAGGCTATGAGCTGTTAGCACAGAGCCCAATGCGGGGCTTAAACTCACAAACCGTGAGATCATGACCTGAGCTGAAGTTGAACCCTTAACCGAGTGAGCCACTCAGATGCCCCTACAGTGTATTTTTCTACTATTAGTCGGAACCCTAAATGGTAGATATGCCCCATTTACGGATGAGGAAGCTGAGGCTCAGAAAGATTAAAGTAACTTGCTCAAGGACACTCAGATAGAAAGTAGTGGGGGGGGGGGCACTTGGGTGGCTCACTTGGTTAAGTGTCTGACCCCTGATTTGCACTCAGGTCATGATCTCATGGTTCGTGAGATGGAGCGCTATATCAGTCTCCACACTGACAGCAAAGAGCCTGTTTGGGATTCTCTCTCTCCCTCTCTCTTTCCCCCTCCCCTGCTCTCTCTCAAAATAAATAAATAAACTTTAAAAAAAGAAAGAAAATAAACTAGTGGGGCCAGGATTCCATGCCAGGTGGGTCAACCTCTAAAGTCTGTTCTCTTAACTGCCATGCAATACCATCCAATGCTGACAATTGGACATGTAAATGAAAGGAGAGGAAAACAAACCAGAAGATCTAGGTGCACTATTTCATAACTTTCAGAATCTTTCATAACTAAAAACAGTCACCTGTTTTTCTTTGAATTCCAGGAATGTGACTGCTATTGAACTGCTAATGACATGAACTGCATTACCTTGCAGTGTGGTGCTGGTGCTGTCTCTCCATGAATGTTATTAGGAAAATAGCAGCTTCTGATTGCTAAGTGGTTGGGCCTGCCAGGTACTCTGCCGTTCATTTTATGGATAAGATAAATGTGGCTCAAGAAAGTAAAATGATTTGCCCAAGGTCACTGGCATGCCTAGACTTGCATCCAAGTCTATTTGACTCCAAAGAGTCATTCTTTCCATTAAGATACAATACATAATGGAAATCTAATACCTGTTGAAGTTGTGGTCAATTATAAGCAAGAACTATTAATTTTTATTGAGTACTTCCCATTTTACAGGCTCTGTGATAAACACTTCACATCTATCATGTCATTTAATACTCATATAACTGTGAGGTAGATGCCGATTTCTCCATTTTACAGATGAGGAAACTAGAGCACAGAGAAGTTAAGTTACTTGGTTAAAGTCACAGAGCTGGTAAGTGGCCGAGCCAGATTCAAAGCTAGAACATGTGGCTCCAAAAATTGACAATCTGGGCACTACTCAAGAACCTGGAAATAAGATGAAACTAGTGAAAATCCACACAATGGATGGAATCAGTCGCCTGAGGGAGTCAGCAAAGAAATTAAAACATTGCTAGTGAGTGACTTAAGAATCTGAAAGTACACAATACTCCAGTGGCCTAGGAATAAACTCAAGAAGACAGGACTATAGGAGCACCTGGCTGGCTCTGCTGGAAGAGCATGTGACTCTTGATTTTGAGGTTTTGAGTCCAAGCCCCATGTTGGGTGCAGAGGTTACTAATAAACAAACCAACCAACCAACAAAACAAAACAAAAACTTAAAAAAAGAAGATGAGACTATAATGTAAGCAGATTTAATAAGCTGGAATGATTATCTCCTACTCTGAAGCAGGGGTGACTGAACAGAAAAAGGAGAGTCATCAAGGCAATCAGCAGCAGCTCTGTCCAGGGACAATGCCTTAGCTAAAAACAAAGTCAACATGAGAGTTTCCTTGGCCAGGCTATCTCTGGAGTGGATAACATTATCCCCAGTAATCTTAGCAATGAGAAACTTATGATCATCCACGATCCCTTCTTTTCCCTTAGTTTCTTCATTTGTAAAAAATGTACATATTTCTTACATTCCTGTAAGGATTCAATGAGACACTCCATGTAAAGCATGTGATATACCTGGCACACTCAATAAGAACTCAATAAACTCCAGCTAATATTATTGTTTTGATTCCATGTCCCCAAGCAAATTTCTGACATCATGGCTTCCCTTTTCAGCTTACACTTAGAGAAAGAAAGCTCTGGTAGAAATGGTTAAGAGCATATGCATTAGAGTCAGCTAGACCTAAATCTGAATCTTGTCTCTGACAATTAGAGTTGTTGTATTGTAGTGGAATCAGGACAGCACAGGATTTTGGAATCGTCAGCTCAGGCTGGAATGGCAACTTGGATACTGACTTGATGGATGATTTGGGGCAAGATATTTCATACCTCTGAGCCTCAGTTTCCTCTTGTTTAAAATGGAGAATCCTGTGGTGCCTAGGTCGCTCAGCCTAACTGTCTAACTCTTGATATGGGCTCAGGTCATGATATTTGGGAAGAGGGATATGTCTAATGAACACCAGTGGAAACTGCTTTAAATTCAAGGTGTACATTAGAGGAAAGTTTAAGACCATTTTGACCATCAAGAGTAAGCAAAATGAATAAATTATTTGTAAAAAAAAAAAAAAAAGAATTCAAAAACAGATTCAAAAAGAAAAAAAAAAAGGGTAAGCAAAATGGCAACCCCTCCTTCCTTCTCATATTCAGCAAAGGCCAAAGTCCAATTTTCTAAGCATCTCTGGTAGTCCCTCAGAAAGGCCTGAGCAGCTGGCAATCCTACTGTTAACTTCACTCTGGCCCGTTTTTTGGCTGTATGTAGCACATACTATGCTACGTGCAGGTGCTCAGGACACAGTACCTGGTTTCTATCCTGTAGCTTCTCTCAGGGAGGTGGATGACACTGCAGCACTGTGGGAACAGCGTGGACAGGCTAACCCTCACTAACTCACAGCTAGAGAGCAATGGAATGAAATCAAATGCTGGGAGTAGCTAGGAAAGCTCACAGTTTTCCAGTCTGATCTGATCTTTTGCAAGTTAGCTGAAAAGACAAGAGGCATCAAACAGAAGGTAGATAATCTCAGAAATGGTGCTTACTTGTTTATTTCCTTTTTTGTGTCCTTTGGATCCTCTACCAGTCTGTTCTTTTCCATGCCTATAGAAAGTGAGGGGAAAAGTGATCCTGAGGAACATACAGAGCCCACATTTTCACTTAATTACTCACCTCCTTTAGGAAGTTTGACCCTCTTAAGTTAGGTGACCCTGCTATGTTACCACTGTAAACCTTTAAGTCTCATTTCTATATTATACTAAATTGTTCTGTGTCCCATGTCCTCCTCTAGGGCAAAAACTTTTTCAGCAAGGCAGGGCATTTAGTGTATGTTTGCTCAACTAAACTGAAAACTAGACATGGAAAGTTAGTCGATGCCTCTTACCTTAATGGAAGTATTCAATAGGTGGGCATTTTTCCACCGGCACCTTGATCGACACTAGCTCATACCAACCTATTGGAATACATACCCTTTTCCTGGCCCACCGACAGAAACCACTTGCATGCCAAAAGAGCCTCGGCCCCTGGAGGACCTGCTGCCAGCCCACTGGCCCACAACCATCCCAGCAATCTCCAGTTTTCCTCCTTGGGGAGGGATTGGATGGAGACCTGGGAAGATAGGAAAAAGGGAAGTAATGAATGCTAAGTGCGAGGTAGGATAATAAGTGGAAACAAAGATCCTACAGCACTTACTCTGCTTATTTCCATTTCTCTATGATAAAGACTCTGTCATAACAACAAAGGTTCACAGTGGAAACACATTTAGGGATGGGTTTAATATCTATACATATCTACTTTATTTAAAAAATTGTTTTAACGTTTATTTATTTTTGAGACAGAGAGAGACAGGGGCGCCTGTGTGGCTTAGTCGGTTAAGCGTCCGACTTTCGCTTAGGTCATCATCTTGCGGTTCGTGGGTTCGAGCCCCGCATCGGGCTCTGTGCTGACTGCCAGCTCAGAGCCTGGAGCCTGTTTCAGAGTCTGTCACTCCCTCTCTCTCTGACCCCCCCCTGCTCACGCTGTCTCTCTCTATCCTAGAAATAAATAAAAAAATATTAAAAAAAAAAAAGTGAGACAGAGAGAGACAGAGCACAAGCGGGGGAGGGGCAGAGAGAGAGGGAGACACAGAATCCGAAGCAGGCTCCTGGCTCTGAGCTGTCAGCCCAGAGCCCGACCTGGGGCTCGAACCCACGGACCGCGAGATCATGACCTGAGCTGAAGTCAGACACCTAACTGACTGAGCCACCCAGGAGCCCCCACTTTATTTTTTTTAAATGTCTATTTTTCAGAGAGAGAGAGAGAGAGAGAGAGAGAGGGAAAGAGCAGGCGTGCACAAGTGCGCGCACACGTGGGGGAGGGGCAGAGAGAGAAGGAGAGACAGAATCCCAGGCAGGCTCTGTGCTGTTAGGCAGAGCCCAATGCGGGGCTTAAGCTCATAAACTGTAAGATCATGGCCTGAGCCGAAATCAAGAGTAGGATGTTTAACATTGATCCACCCAGGTGCCCTGTGTACATATCCATTTTAGCAAGTAGGGTATGGATGATTCATTTTTTTTGCTACAGGGCCTGACACATAGTAGGTATTTAATAGTTGTTGAAAGAATGAATGTCCTAAAATCTAGTTATTAGAAAATTGTAAGACAAATGCCACTTCTATTTTCCTTTCTTTTTCCTTTGCATTAAAGTTCAGTTGACACATTACATTAGTTTCAGGTGTATAACCAAGTGCTTCAATAACTCTATAGTTATGCTCTACTCACCACAGTACAGCTATTATCTGTCACCATTCAATGCTATTACAATACCATTGACCCTATTCCCTATGCTGTGCCTTTCATTCCTATGACATACTCGTTCCATAACTCATTCCACTGCCTTTCACCCATTTTGCCCATCCCCCCCACCTTCCTTCCCTGAGGCAACCATAAGTTCATTCTCTATTTGCGGGTCTGGATTCTGTTTTTTGTTTATTCATTTGGACCAAAACCACTTTCCTTTTACTTTTTCTTTTTAAGCTTTTATTCAATTTTCAGTTAGTTAATATTAAAGTGGGCCCAAACCACTTTTGATTCAAATATGTATCACTCCATAATGGAGGATCAGCCAAACCACCAAACTGAACATTAAATTATGGAACTAAACTGAAAGTAATTTATAATTAATAAGTAATTATAGCAACAGTTGAAAATCAGAACCAATTCAAGACAAGATAGCATATCTCCTTAAAACAGGAAATTCCAACTCAGCGTGTATGAGCTCACAAGCACAGTAGAGCTTTGTAATGTGGCATAAAAGGATGCCTTCATAGAATCCACAGTTCTAGTAAACCTTTAATTTTAGTTTATGGAAAAAACCCAAATGCAAATAACCCTTCACTCATTTAGCAGGTTGTCAGTAAAGAGCCCTTCATTCATATAACAGTGGATGCCAGTCCTAAGAGGGCTAGAAAGACTTGCATTTGGGGATCTTATTGTGGCTTTTCAGGAGGCAGAAGGCTCTTATGAACCACCAGTAACTGGAGACTAGGCATCATTGGGAGCTGGTACAACAGCAAGGACCCCCCAAGAACTTAGCCTTAATTAAGGCTGTCTTCTGAGACACAATAAAATCAACATGCAAAGAATGAGAGCAAGGTCTGTAAAGTTAGCTTCGAGGAATGGACTGAATGGCTGGCTCCCTGGTTTATAAGACTTGATCATTACCTGACTAAACAGAGCAGACATCTACACTGCTCATCCATGTAGAGCCTTGAAATAAATATGCATACTGAATTTTGTGACCTACTGAAATTTAAGACCAACTTCCAGCTTTATTTTTTTTTTTAAGTTAGGCTTCACACCTGGGGTGGAGCCCAACATGGGGCTTGAACTCACGACCCTGAGGTCAAAACCCAAGCTAAGAATAGGGCACTTAACAGACTGAGCCACCCAGGCAACCCCCCACCCAGCTTTATTATTTTTAAAATGATGAGCAGTGGACAATAAACACCTTGAACCACAGCAATAACATTCCTGCCTGATCACAGAATCTTGATATTTCATGTCAAAATGTCCCTATTAAAATATCCTGTTTCACCAAAGTTGTTTGAATTATTAGGATCAGTATCTGAGCTACCTAAGCATGACTGTGTATTCACCATTAAGCCACAGCTCAGGTGTCACCATAATTTATACTTATACTTGTGTGTGTCTATGTGTGTATTTGTTTTTCCCACTAAACTACAATCCCTTGGAGGGCATGGGCTGTGACTTATTTCTCTCCATGCTTCTGGAAATGTGTCAAGTCTGCCCCCAGAGTGAAAATGATACAAAATGGTACATCAGGCTCTGGTTTGTCTGTGGATACTGGTCATTTACTCTTACCTCCCATTGGTCTTTCTGGAAGCTCCTGTGTACATCTGTCTATGAGAAATGAGTGAGTTAACCAGCAACCATGATGATCCAATTCACCTGAGTTATAGTTCTGAAAACATAATAAAATGGCTCCTGGTTTCTACATCAGTTACTTCGTGAGTTTGGTTGGTGACAGTCAAATCATTAGGGACCAACCACCTCTATGGCGCATGGTCTGGGAAGTCAGTGGACTTTCTTCCCTAGGCTATACCCTACCCTCTTAAGAAGCTCCTCTTCAAATTAGCTCAGTGTAGCACAGAAGGTAAATTAGATAAGATATATATGAAACTGCTGATTCTGTGACTGGCAATAACTACCGGATAGGTGATTATGAAATAGACTGAGGATGACAAATACATTATTCATAGGTACCAACCTGCGAATCCCCGGCTCCTCCCTTGAGGGGGAGGTGGCATTGAGCCCATGGCTCGGGAATAAAGTGAAACAGGGTAAAGAGGGGGCACCATGGAAGGCACAAAAGTAGGTGATGGAAGTAGAGCAGAAGGTGGTGGATGGTTCATGTTGACTCCTTCAAGGATACTCTGTCTCATCTTTTCCACTTTGGTTGCCAGGTCAGCCTTCAAATGAAGAACAGAGTTAATAACAGCAGCTGCCTTTTTTTTTTTTTTTTCAACGTCTAAGTTTCAGGCACAGTATTGGGCACTCTAGGGACAGTCTCACAAGTCTATTCCCATTAAGAGAACTGAGGTCTGGAGTTAAATGGCTCAAAGAGCCATATTCAGGGAAACCTATCTGGTAGCAAAGACCCACTTTTCACATGACACCAAACTACCACACTAGCTCTGACCAAGGCCTTGTAAGGCACACTGACTAGGTCACGGGAGACCAATATCACAATAAATATTTGTTAATGGTCTGTCACATGACCAGAAATAGGCTAGATTATTTTTGAAGGGGGATAGAACAGAGTTAGGTGAAAGAGAGACATGCATAAAGTTTTATAACCTTCTCCCCCATTCCCAGGATCAGAGACCATGACCTCTGTCCAGGAGAAGCCCTTGTCTCTAGTCCAGAGATCAGCAAACCTGTTCTGAAAAGGGCCAGATAGGATTTGTAGGCCCTATGGTCTCTGTCACGACTATACAACTCTGCTATTGTGGTGGGAAAGCAGTCATAGGCAATATGTAAATGAATGGATGTGGCTGTGTTCCAATAAAACCTTATTGGAATAAAAATTCCAAGTTTTCAGTTTTCAGATAGTTTGCTACCCCCTGCTCTAGTCCCTCAGCTCATTCCCCCCAAGTGGATAAAGGAGTAAGTAAGCGTTCCTTTCCCTGTCTTTCCTAAGGTCTCGTTGTAAAGAATCTCCTGCTTCTACTCTGTCATCTACTTTACTATCGTCTTCTAGTTCCAAACATAGTTCTTTTACAAAGGATAGCACCATTTGCAGAAGTTACTTATAGTTTTTGGAAATAAGGGAAATGGAATTCTAAGAATTGCAGGAAAGCCCTATTCTATAGGAAGGAAATACTCAGAGTAAGAAAACAATAGGAAAATTTGGAGTTCATAAAAAACACTTTCCAGCATATGATTTTAGAACATGGACATATCAGACTCTGGGCCTTTAGAATTATCCCCAACCCCGTTAGGTTACTGTCAGACACATTCTGCTACTTCTTCTACCTCCCTCTTCAATGTCTCTGCTCCTTTCCACCCTCTGCCCATTCATCCCCACAGCAGATCAGAGATGGCCCTTAGCAGCTGCCCAACATCCTGGTACCTGGCCATCACAGAGCTCAACCAGGGATACTCGCTCTCGGCCTGCTTTAATTAACTTGCTCTGGAACAGCTTGCCATCGAAGTAAATCCAGGGGCAGCAGTGCTCCCAAGGGACTGGCTGGCCACAGGCATCATTGGCAAACAGAGCTGTGTCAACCCCACTCATGAAGAGGGCAGCAAGCTGGATCCCTCGGGCATCCAGTTTCTCAATCTGAAACCACCACAGAGGAAAAACTACTATTAAAAGCTGTTATTGTTAACATCTACTCTCATTCCTGTTATGCTGATTATTCAAGTTGGACTTGAGCATGTTGCCTTTTAATATAGACATTTGAGTGCACAAGCAGCTTCTATCCATGTCGCTCCGTGACACAGTTTGAAAGATACTCATTAGAAAAAAAAAAAAAAGAGAGAGAGACATCAGCTTTAAAATTTTAAAAAGGCACCATTTTGTTTTTACCTGTCAAGTTAGAAAAAATTCTAAAAAGTAAAGATAAAAAGAATACCCAGTGCTGACAAGGATGAAATAAATGGGCACACTCATACAAAGCTGATGAGAAATGTACATTACAATTAAGTAGTATGTCAATAACCCTGAAAATGTTCACATTTCTTGACTCAGAAATTCTACTTTCAAGGAATCTACTCTAAGGAAGTAGAGCTGTGAATAAAGCTCTAGGCATAAAGATTTTAATTGTAGGGGTGCCTGGGTGGCTCAGTCGGCTAAGCGTCCGACTTCAGCTCAGGTCATGATCTCACAGTTTGTGGGTTTGAGCCCTGTGTCGGGCTCTGTGCTGACAGCTCAGAGCCTGGAGGCTGTCTTCCGATTCTGTATCTCCCTCTCTCTCTCTGACCCTCCCCTGCTCACACTGTCTCTATCTCTCTCTCTCAAAAATGTATAAAACATTAAAAAAATTAAAAAAATATTTCAATTGTAATGTTACATCTAATGGGGAAAACTGGAAACCAAATGGCCAACATTATAATAATTAACTGATACATGCATATAATAAATTTCTTAAACATTTTAAGACATAGAAAAAGTGTGCTATCTTAAGTTTAAAAACACAATATGTAATCACATACACAATACCTCAACTGTGTAGAAAATACATGGCAAAAGATAAAGAAAATATCGAAATGTTTCTATTTGTTATCTCAAGCTGGCATGGTAGATGGCTTCAACAGGAAAAGAAGTATTGGCAAGTCCCCTCCTACATGTGATTTGGAGACAGTAATTGCCCTAGGGCCAAGCAATATTACACTTACTGTAAAGAGGAACCAACACTGTTTTTCTTAGACTGTTTTTGTCTTCCCTTTAGTTAACCTCACTTAAAAGAAGATTCTGTTAGCCTATTGGGCTAGATCTTTTCCAAGTTTATCCTAGGGCCTCAAAAGACCATGGCTACTGAAGCCAGGAGAGGGGTGTCCTGCATTAATAGCTAGTATTGGTAGCTTAAGTAATACTGTTTACTTAAGATATTCAAAACACTGTTCTAAGTGTTCTGCATGGATTATTTATTTTATTTAATATCCCTGTAAGTAAGGAAACTGAAGCAAGAGAGGTTAAGCAACCTGCCCCAAATCACACAGCTATGAAGCAATGAACCAAGATTCAAACCCAAGGCAGCCTGGCTTCAGAGCCTGCCTTTTAAACTCCTGTGTTCTGGGGCACCTAGGTGGCTCAGTTGGTTAAGCATCCAACTTCGTCTCAGTTCATGAATTCATGGTTTGTGCTTTGAGCCTTGTGTCGGGCTCTGTGCTGACAGCTCAGAGCCTAGAGCCTGGTTCGGATTCTGTGTCTCCCTCTCTCTCTGTCCCTCCCCTGCTCAAGTTCTGTCTGTCGCTCTACTGCCTTCAGTTATATGGTGGATTTGCTTTCTTCCTTATGCTCTTCTAGATTCCCTCTAACATTCAATAAGTATTCCTAAAAAGGGAGGCATTTACTCAGAGTCAAAAAGAGGACACCAAGAAAATTCCCTTGTAGTGTATCTTGCAAGAGTTAGAAACCTTACCGTGGTTTGTGGCCACAACTTATTTGTAATGTATAATATCCATCTTTTCTGTCCATTCTCACCCATCAGAATGGGAGCAGTGGTGCAGGCACCTCTTGGTTTTATTAACAAACATACATTATTGGCTACAGTAAATCAAACATTTGTCCGTAGAACTTGCTCTTCTACCCTGCACCAGGGGAAAAAAATGACCAAAAGGAAAGCTTTGAGCTCATAAAAGAAGGAATTTAAGTGAGGGTATATCAAATCACCTTGAGTTCTTGAAGTTGATCTGGTTCATAAAGCTGGGTAGATACTGCCTGTGCAAGGAAGGTGTCTAGCTCATGGCGATGCAGGATTCGGCCACCAGGCCACTGAACCATGTACCTAGAGAATAAAAGCATCATTGTTAAGGCAAAAAAGCTCATTTATTAACTTCACAAATACTTATTAAGCTAAGGACCTGTCATGGGCTAGGTTTTGGCAATTTCAATGGAATAAAGTAAATGCATCTGTGCCTTTGGTTGCTTTCAGTCTAGGTGGTAGAGGAGGCATGCATGTACATCAATAATGACAGGAGAGTATGTTAAGTATCAAGATAGAAGAATGCACAGGGTGCTACAAAAGCACAGAGGAAGGCTAGGATAAAGGAGTAAGGGAGGGAATCCTGAAAAAACAGCAGGAGCTGGGTTTCAAAGGGCCTGTAAAAATTGGTAAAACAAAAAGTGGGGAAAGGATGTTCTAGGTTGAGGGAACAGTATATGTGAAGGCGTGGAGGTATGGAGTTCAGTATGATATAGCAGGTTCCAGAACTCAAAAAGATATCTGCACCCCCATGTTCACTGCAGCAGCATTTACAATAGCTAAACATGGAAACTACCTAAGTGTCCACTGATGGATGAGTGGATAAAGCACTTGTGGTATATATACAAATACAACAGAATATTATTCAACCATAAAAAATGAGAAAGTCCTACCATTTGCAATAATATGGAGGGACTTGAAGACATTATGCTAAGTGAAATAAGTCAGACAGAGAAAGACAAATACTGTGTGATCTCACTTATAAGTAGCATCTTAAAGAAACAGAACTCGTAGAAAAAGAGATCAGAGTTGTGGTTACCAGAGGTAGAGGAGTGGTGGCAGAAGGAGGAGGGGGAATTAGAGGAAGGCGATCAAAAGGTACAAACTTCCAGTTATAAGATAAATGGGTACTGGAGATAATGTACATGATGACTATAGAGCAGATCCTGAGAATTCCCATCATAAGGAGACATTTTTTTTTCATTTTCTTTATATCTGTATGAAATGATGGATGTTAACTAAACCTACTGTGGTAATCATTTCACAATGTATGTAAATGAAACCATCATGCTGTATGCCTTAAACTTACACAGTGATGTTTATCAATTTTTCTCAATAAAATTGAAAAAAAAAAAAAAAAAGGCCAGATCATGAAGTGTCACAAGAACAGTATTAAGGAATTTGGACCTTCATTCTGAAAATATAAGAAGACACTTAGGGATTATCAAAAGGACAGTGATATTGACTGGCTCATAGGATAAGAGAGAAGAGGCATGGATACCAGTTGGGAGGCAACTACAAGCAATCTGTGGCTGAAGAGGTGTGAACAAAGGCACTGGCTCAGGGGTTGGAGAGGGCCAGGGGACAAAGACAAGAGCTACTGAGTAGATAAATCCATAGATATATCCATAGGATTTGGTCATGCATGTTATGGGAAGGGGAAAAGAAAAAGGAAGAGTCTAAGATTCCTAGAATTCTGGCTTGAGCAGATGGCTAGATGATAGGGTCATTCCCCGAGACAAGAAATCTATTAATTAAAATAAATAAGTACTCATTGGTGAGTATTTGACCTGAATTTCATGAACTGAATATGTTTTACTGTTCTAGGCACCGAGATGCAGAGAGAGGAAGAAAGATGAAAAAATACATCAGTCTATGTTGTTAGCTCCCTGTAGATCCACAAGACAATGATTATTCATATTTATTGGAGCTGTGTGAGACTTCAGAAAGCTGGCCCTTAAAGCAAGGGCTGGTCTCTTCTGAGTGGCACCTGGAATGAATCTGTGGGGACTCTGATCCAGTTACTACTACTAGGAAGCTGTACGGTGCCCTGGAAAGAGCCTGGCTTGGAATCTCTAACCTGCAGTTTCCTCACCTGGAATGATCACAACAGCACAGGCAGCCCTACTGCCATTACTCTTTCTTCAAGCCCAACTGTCATTTCTCTGAACTCCAGGATGTTTCTGGGCCTGCAGAACATGCCAACAAGACCTGTTGCTTCTTTACAAACTAAGTTCCAGGGCCACCTCGGTGGCTTAGTCAGTTAACTGCCTGCCTTCGGCTCAGGTCATGATCTCAGGTTCATGGGTTTGAGTGCCACATTGGGCTCTCCACTGTCTGCGGGCAGAAACCACTTCAGATCCTCTGCCCCTCCCCCTGTTTGTGTGCGCTCTCTCTCTCTCTCTCTCTCTCTCTCTCTTTCTCTCAAAAACAAAAACAAAAAAACCCTTAAAACAAACAAATAAAGATCTAAATGACTGGGCTTTCCAGGAGGTATCCTCCTGGGCCACACAGAAAAAACAATTTCCACCTCCTCTCTGCCCACACATTCTCCACAAGGAAAATTTATTCATACTTTATAATCTATTTTATACTTTTGATGCTATAGTGCACAATTCAGAGCTTATGTCTTCTATCGATATAAAATATTTCCCTTTGCCCTCAATGTTATTTTTGCCTTTGGGACTATATTATTTATTAATATTGTTTCTTTCTTTTGATTTATACTTCTTTGATTTACCTTTGCCCATTCTTTGATTTTTAATCTTTCCATCTTATTTTGTTGGCAAAATGTGAAGCAAAAATAGACAAAAATGAAGGGAAATGCAATTATAGTGGAAGAATTTAGCATACTACCATTAAACTATGACATATAAAATGTGCCTTAGATACATTTAAAATCACAGAAGATTTGAAAAATACAATAAGTAAGGTTCAAATGCTTGACTGAAAACATATTCCTTTTAAGTACCCATGTGAGTTCCCATGAGATCTAGGACCTTGTCTGGCCTCATCTATTGTCTTGTTTCTTATTCATATTTATTATAAACTAGCATAGTACATGGCCTAGAGTAGGTATCAGTAAATATTTATTAGGGGACTCACTGAATGCATCAAACTAAGAAAAATTGCAAGTTAACATTAACAAGTATAACCCAAATCAACCAAAATTCTCCAAAGCCAAACTGTACCAGTCATATCCTGATTACTAGGAAAAAAAACTGATCTAAAGGAGCTCTTAAAGTAGTCATGTGTGGGAGACAGGCAGGCTCACTGAAAGACTATTAAATGAGAAGGATGTGACTTTACAAGTTGAATAGGTTATTTTGGGTGCTTCAAGGAAACAGTAACTAAATTCACCTGGGAGATTCTGAGAAGGCCTCACAAAGGGGAGAACATTTCATTTCCTAGGGGCTTTAGTTCCCTTCCTCATCTCTAAAATGGGGATATTTCTACATACATCTCAAAAGGTTAAAATAAGCAAAGGAAAAACTGCATGTAAAAGCACCTAACAGTTCCTGTCATAGTAGCACTCTTGGTTACCATTATAACTGAGTCAATTATGGTCAAATTCTTCCTTCATTATTTGGTGAGGCCCCCATATCACATAGTAAGTTCTCATATGTACAAGGATCTGTTTCTACCCTATTTACTCTATATTTATTTCTCATGCCAGTACGACGCTAGCCTAAGTTTTAAATATGTTTTAAAATATGGTAGTCTCGGGGCGCCTGGGTGGCTTAGTCGGTTAAGCATCCGACTTTAGCTTATGTCATGATCTCGCGGTTCGTGGGTTCGGGCCCTGCGTCGGGCTCTGTGCTGACTGCCAGCTCAGAGCCTGGAGCCTGTTTCAGTCTGTGACTCCCTCTCTCTCTGATCCTCCCCTGCTCACGCTGTCTCTCTCTCTCTCTCCTAGAAATAAATAAAACATTTAAAAAAAATTTTAAAAAAATATGGTAGTCTCTGTTTTTATCCAAATTCTTTTGATTTTAAAATATTTATGATCTCATTCTGATTTCAAAAGCTCAGATGTATTGTGGGGACGAGCACTGGGTGTTATATGGAAACCAACTTGACAATAAACTATTTGTAAAAAAAAAAAAAGCTCAAGTGTATTATCATTCAGAAAATGTAAAAAATGCAACAAAAATTATAAAGAAAACAAAAGATAAAAACTGAAATAATTTGTACTCTTACCATTCAGATATTACTACTGTTATGTTTGTTATGATTTTGGCTTCTTTCTTCTTAACCTCTCAAATCTCAATTTCTCTATTTTATGTATAATAGAATATTACATATAATACATATAGTTTTTTCACTTAATATTATACTATGAGAATGCTTCATTCATTAAATACTTTTCAAAAACATTTGTTTCATTTTCTTAAAAAATTTTTTTTCATTTGAATATAGTTGACACAATGTTACATTAATTTCAGGTGTACAACTTAGTGTCTTAAGTTTACACATTATGCTCTGCTCACAAGTGTCATCATACAAAGCTATTTTTTTAATGTTTATTTTCAAGAAAGAGAGAGAAGGGGGAGGGAGGGAGGAAGAGAGGGAGACAGAGAATGTGAAGCAGGCTCCAGGCTCTGAGCTGTCAGCACAGAGCCTGATGTGGGGCTCGAACTCACAAACTGTGAGATCATGACCTGAGCTGAAGTTGGACACAACTGACTGAGCCACCCTGGTGCCCCAGGAGAACTCAATTTTTAAAAAAAATTTTTTTAATGTTTATTTATTTTTGAGAGGAGAGAGAGAGAAAGAGAGACAGAGTATAAGCGGGGGAGGGGCAGAGAGAGAGGGAGACACAGAATCTGAAGGAGGCTCCAGGCTCTGAGCTGCCAGCACAGAGCCCGAAGCAGGGTTCAAACTCACGAGCTGTGAGATCATGGCCTGAGCCAAAGTCAGAGGCTTAACCAACTGAGCCACCCAGGCGCCCCAACACTGCTCAATTTTTAAAATAAATATTTTATTTTGCAAAAATTTTACATATCAGAAACTTACCTAAAATTTTTTTTGTTGAGGTATAATTTATATACCATAAAATCCATCAAGTGTAGAATTTAATAATATTTAATAAATTTACAGAGTTGTGCAACTATCACCACAATTGAGTTTTAGAATATTTTCATTGCCCCAGAAAGATCCCTCATGCTCACATGCAGTCACTCCTCATTCCCACCCTGAAGGCAACTGCTTATCTACTTCTATCTCCATAGATTTACCTTGTTGGACATTTCATACAAATGGAATTTTGTGGTCTTTTGTAATTGGGTTCCTTCCTTAGCATAGGTTTTATTTTAATTCAACTTTCAAGGTTGATATTGTTGTAGATTTACATGCAATTGTAAGGAGTAAAACAGAGGGATCCTTTAAACACTTTACCCAGTTCTCCTAATGTATTATCTTGTAAAATATAATACAACATTACAGTCAGAATATTGACACTGATCCAGTCAAGATATAAAACAGTTTCATCACTACAAGAATCCCTCATATTTCCTTTTATAGCCACACCCACCTTCTTCCCCCACTCCCTGTTCCTAACCCTGGAATTCTCCATTTCCATAATTTTGTCATTTCAACAATGGCATATAAATGGAATCACACAGTATGTAATCTTTTGGGATTGGCGCTTTTTAAAAAACTTAGCATAATTCCCTTAAGATTCATCCAAGTTATTGTGTTATCTAAACTTTGTTGCTTTTTATTGGTCAGTAGAATTCCATGGTATGTATGTACAATAGTTGAACAATTCATCTGTTGAAAGACATCAGGGTTGTTTCTAATTTTGGAGTATTAAGAATAAAGATGTTATAAACATTAGTGTACAGGTTTCTGCAGGGACATAAAATTTTGTTTCTTTGCAATAAATGCCCAAGAGTGCAATTTTTGGGTTGTATAGTTATATTTTAAGAAACTGACAAATTGGAGATGTCTGGGTGGCTCAGGTCTTGATCTCAACTCTGGTCTTGATCTCAGGGATGTGAGTTCAAGCTCTGCATTGGGCCTTCTTAAAAAAAAAAAAGAAAACTGGGGTGCCTGGGTGGCTCAGTCGGTTAAGCGTCCGACTTCGGCTCAGGTCACATCTCACAGATCGTGGGTTCGAGCCCCGCATCAGGCTCTATTCTGACAGCTCGGAGGCTGGATCCTGTTTCAGATTCTGTGTCTCCCTCTCTCTCTGCCCCTCCCCCACTCACACTCTGTCTCTCTCTGTCTCAAAATAAATAAACTAATAAAAAAACAAAAAACAAAAAACAAGGGGCGCCTGTGTGGCTTAGTCGGTTAAGCGTCCGACTTTCGCTTAGGTCATGATCTCGCGGTTCGTGGGTTCGAGTCCCGCGTCGGGCTCTGTGCTGACTGCCAGCTCGGAGCCTGGAGCCTGTTTCAGTCTGTGACTCCCTCTCTCTCTGACCCTCCCCTGCTCATGCTGTCTCTCTCTCTCTCCTAGAAATAAATAAAAATATAAAAACAAAAAAAACCAAAAAACAAAAAAAACCAAACAAATTGTTTTCCAAAGTGGCTGTAGCATTTTACATTTCCAACACTACTGTTTGAATGATCCAGTTTTTCTGCATACCCCCAGCATGTGGTATTATTATTATTTCTTATATTAGCCATTCTGATAGCTGTGTAATGATACCTCATTGTGGTTTTAATTTGCATTTCCCTAATGGCTAATGATATTGAACATATTTTCATGTGTTTATTTTATTTGCTATGGCATATCCTCTTTGGAGAAATGTCTGTTCATGTATTTTGCCCATATTCTAATTGGATTCTTTGTTGTTGTTGTTGTTGTTGTTTTTTACTGTTGAGTTTTGAGAGCTCTTTATATATTCTAGATCCTAGTCCTTTGCTGAATATGTGATTTTAAAATATTTTCTACCAGTCTGTAGTCTGTTTTTTCATCCTCTTCACATGGGCTTTCTTTCAACTGGAAAAAGTAATTTTTAAAAATGTCATTTATTTAAAAACTTTACGTAATCTTTGGGTAATTCAGAATTAATTACATGTTTCAGAAGCTTCTGAGATTGAGGTCTCCAAACCAATGTGAATAACTTATGTGATTGCTGGAAGGATTAGGGACCCTCATGATATAGGATGAATAGATGGCTACCAATGAAGACACAATCCCTTATGGACAGGGACTTTCCTGTAGCAATTAGTCATCATTTTTGAGTTATCGTCACAAATATTAAACATCTCACCAGACCAACAATACCCCATCATATCTGCATTTTAGTAGTTTACGTATAGAGGGAACACAGAATTAAAAGTTCTGTAGACCTAGAATCACACTTAATCTCATCCCTTATATCAATAATAATTAAAAGCGAGTATTTTAGTGTCCACACCAACGTCCATCTCTTGCTGATGGAATGCCACCTTCCTCTTACTCAGTGTTTGTGATTCAAAGATTGCAGTGAGTGCATCAATCAGAACATAAAACAAGCCAGAGGGGTGCCTGGCTGGCTCAGTCAGTAGAACACATGACTCTTGATCTCAGGGTTGTGAGTTTAAGCCCCACATTGAGTGTAGAGATTATTTTTTTAAAAAAGCAAGCCAGGAATTCATGGGCCCATAGAGGTGGAAAAGACTCACTGCACATAGCAGTAAGCAGCCCAAATGCTTCGCCCATTCCCAAGCAGAATCAGGCCTAAGCTGCAAGCAGGGAGGAGTTAGAGGAAAGGCATGTTCTTCAGCCTCCACTACCTCAGATGGTTTTCCGGTTGTCTCCCAATAGGACAGTTAATTTCTTGAGGACAGGAACCCCTCTCTGGCCTCCCTCAAAGCAATGTCCTCCCCAGGTGTGAGCACAGAGCAGATCCTTAGTGAAGGAAGGAAGGAAGGAAACCACAATGTCCAGAGCACCTGCTATGTGCCAAGTACAGAACCAGGACAGGTGTTTCATGTAACCCTCACAACAGTCCTGAGGTAGGATCATCACCCCCATTTTACAGATGTACAAACAGAGTCTCAGGAGAATACGCCCATGGTGGCATAGCTAGTAAACAGGGGATCATCAATTTGAAAACCCAGGGCTTCTCCCTTCAGAGTTCCTTCTACTGCTTATATAAGCCAAGGGTTTGGCAGCAAGTGAGCACTCCAATTCCCAGACAGCTGGTCTAGAGCTCACATTTAAGAGGCCCTTAAGCACAGGAGGCCAGGAGGCCAGAATACTGGTCTAGGAGTCTGGGCTCTACAGCATTACTTTGTGACCCTGAGTGAGTCCTTTACCTTCTTTGCACTGGGGGTCGGGCCAGTCCAATGTGGTTCTCCACCCAGGGAGAGGGTAGCAAAGCTACCTGGAAGCATGTTTGCAGACCATGGTAGTAAGGCCTCTTTAGAGATCCTGACATTGCTCCCTTGAAGGAGGGGTGGAGGGCATGGTGGTCTGATAAACCTTGTGAGAAACAGTTATGATCTCTAAGGGTCTGACTTCTGAGAGTGATTTTAAATTCTGGGGAACCACATCCCCACTCCTTGAGAGACATTCCACAAAAGGCCCATGAAGGTTAAAGAAACTGTCAAGTCAGGATACATTTAAAGCAGAAAGTGCCTGAAAGTAGAGAGAAGGGGAAAAAAACTACTACTTTAGAGGAGAAAAACAAGATGGCAGTCAGGAGGGGGTAGGATGGGCATTAACAAGGAAACAATGGACATGGTGTACAAACTCAGCTGTGGGGTAGGGTCAGGCCAGGATGAGCCTGGACAAATCAGGTTTTTGGCATCTGGCTTGCCTAGTGTCTGCTGTGGGACTGCACTTGCTGCTTCACACAAGGGTAGTGGTTTCCTCAAAAAATAATCTGAGCCTTTAAGTTCAGGCAGACCTTAGAGAATAAATATAGGTAATAAAGGCAGAAAGGAAAACACAATTCAAGTGACTCAAATACCTGTCTTACATATTTCTCCTCTTCCTCTAAAATCTCCTTCACAGCCCCAGCTCGATGAAGCTCCCTCCGACCCACAGTCACAGCAAGTATGTGGCCCTTCCCAAGTGTGCAGGCAGATAGAATGGCAAGTCAGCCTTTCCACACATTCTGCATGCACTGAGCTGACTGAATCCTCCCTGTCTCTCTCCCACTGAACTGTGAGGAACTGGGGGATGGAGACTGTGCCCTTCTGTCCTTATCCCCATATGGAGATGGCTGTGGGTTCATTAAGACCCTTTGCTCAGAAGCATCCAGGCTACAGACCCACCAAACCAACTAGAGTGATAGGCATACCACCTTTCCCAGGGACATGGACCTTGGGGGCAACTTTGTTCTGGAGGAATCGAGCATGTTTCCTATGCCCCATGCCACTTACTGGCCCCCTAGAGCCACGCTATACTGGGGCACAATCATAATTTGGGAGAATTTCTTTAACACATGAAATCAACGTCTAGGTACAGATTTCAAGCAATAGAGAGGGCTGCTGTGTCAGAATAGCACCATTCCAGTGGGGGAAAACAGCCCAGCTTTGGCAGCCCTGGTGGGAAGGGTGGATCTTGCATTCACCTGTGCGTGGAAAGAATGCTAGGTGTGTGACCTGTGTGTGGCAGGAGGATTTGGGATCACACGCCTTTGCAGCTACATGGCAGGCTGGCCTTGGCTGCTTGCCTTTGGGCTCCTGCTTCCCGGAGCTCTTGCTGACAGAAGGCCCACGGTGCAGGCTGCAATCGTTCAGGAGTGTGGTCTGCCCAGGCTCGGTGGAGAAAAGCGAGGGGACTTGACCAGGGAGTCAATGCTCAGCAGCAAATTGTCCGGAAGCCAGGCAGTGTAGCTTTCCCAAGCAGGTTAATGCCCTCGTCTGTGCCCTGGTTGAGATGCTTCACCAGATTCTTCTCAAAGAGAAGAGGGTGGTAGGTGCTCATTGTGCAGGCGCTGTCAAAAATCTTCGGGAGTAGTAGCACACGTTGGTCTTGTGCTTGGACGGGAGGAACTCATAAATAACCACCTGCTCACACAGTCTCATCATCATGATGATGCCAAGCATCCCAAAGGATTGGGGATTTAGTTGAATCGCTGCTGGGGTGACTTCCTGAGAGATGTCCCACAGCTCCCAAAGCTCAAGGATGTAAAAGGGTTGATCAGGACGCAGCTTGCCAACAGCTCTTACAGTTCTCAAAGAAGCTGTAGTTAGGGGTCTGGTACCACTTTGGGATATCTGAATGGTAAACAGGTCTCACACAATTCAGACTCCCTCATTGTATAAATTGTCTGTGAGGAAGTGCCCTTCAGTGGTGACCAACTGAGAGTTCATCAGGCAAATGGTGGTTTTCGTGCCCACATCTTGTTGGAAATGGGCTGTGGGCACCCCATTAAACCCCAGGACTGCATCACAATCCTCAATTTTTTGGCCCATCTGGGAGGACTTCAGAGATCCTGCTGATGAGACAACAGCATACCTGCCCCATGGCCCAGCCTTGGTCTAATGTTCTCCTTGAGCAGGAAACCCTGCCACTGGGAGATGCTGAAGGAAAAATTTGTGGCCTATGTATCCATAGTATTCATAGTAGTATGGATACATTCACATGGTCCCAGAGGTGGCAGCACAGGGCCTCTGCACTGAACTTGACCCCTGGCCTTGGCCCCTTATAAGATACCTTATACTTGTTAATATTCAGATAATTGACCCAGATTTTCTGCAGCCAGGTGATATGGCTTTTGGAAGAGCTGTCCTTGTTCCACACTTGGAAGGAGGCCTCTGGCTTGGCCTTAGCTGGGCCCTGGGGACTGCTGAGGGCCTGGTTGCCCCTATGGGGGTTCTGGGTGCTGCTTAAAGTCACAGACTGTTTCTTCAGACTTCTCAACATCTGGAATCCTTTGGTTTGCAATTTAAGGGAATTATAGTAACTCTCGTTCTTCTCCTGCCACACACACAGATGACCACAAATAAGAGAAAGGCCAGCACACAGCAGCTGAACTATTTCTTCAAGTTGGTGTGAATAAGAGGCGTTCAAGGCAGCCACTCTGTTCTGAGCAGGAAGACAAGACTGCTTTTGGCTAATCCCCTGGAGCTGCAGGCCTTTAAGTCTTCATAAACCAGCACTATTCTCCATAGGAGGAATGTTTGCTTTACTGGGCCTGGAGGCCAAGGCTCATTTTTCTCAGGATGATCAAAAAACATCTCGAAGTTCCCAGGGTCAAAGTCAGTGCCTGTAGCTCAGCTTCATGTGCCAAATAAACAAACGTTTTCTTCTTGCAAAGAAGGTGCTCCATAGGCCAGGAGTAGGGGCCTATATCCAGCCTGGGATCAAAGCCTTCATGGATGAGGAAGCCTTCAGTGCTGGGACAGAGGCCTGGCACCAGGGTTTGGACATGCTCAAGGAGGCCAGTTCACTTCAGCTAGGCTCCATGACTTTACTGTTTCTCTCTGGACTGCTTGCTATGGAACTCTGTACAATTGGCTCTACGCTGCTTGCTGAGCGCTTGACCACCCAGGCTGCAGCTGCTCCCTGTGTTACTGCCAGGTGTTTTCCTGAGCCGGCCCTGTCCCACAACTCCCCTCCTGCAGGTGCTGGCCAACTCCATGCCCTGCGGCCGCAGGGGAGCCTGGCAGGTGGGTGCCTGGTGCCAGGCATGGAGTCCTGGCAGGAGGGGCTATTGGGGAGGAGTGGGGAACCTGGGCTGAGGGGTGGATGGGACAGCGAAGGAGGGAAGAAGAGAGCCTCAAGTGGCAAAAGTTTTTAGTTCTAAGGAGGTCCAATTTATTAATTTTTCCTTCTATGAACTGTACTTTTGGTCATAAGTTTAAAAACTCTGCCTAACTCTAGATCCTGAAGACTTTGTATTTTTTCTAAAACTTGTACAATCTTATGTTTATATTTTAAGTCTGTGGCTCTGTTTGAGTTAATTTTTGTATAAGGTGTGAAGTTCAGATCAAGGTGTTTTTGTTTTTTGTTTTTTGGCTTACGGGTGTCCATTTGCTCCAGTACCATTTGTTGAAAGGCTATCCTTTCTTGACTGAATTGTTTCTGCACCTCTGTCAAAAACCAGTTGACTGTATTTGTGTGGCTCTGTTTCTGGGTTCTTTATTTTCTTCCATTAACCAATGTGTTAATACCTTAGCAAATACACCACTGTCTTGATTACTTTAGCTACATACTATGCCTCAATATTGGGTAGAGTGATTCCTACACTTTTTTCTTCTTTATCAAGATTGTTTTAGTTACTGTAAGACCTGTGCCTTTCAACATAAATTTTAGAATAAGTTCATCTATGTCCACAAAAATATCTTGCATTAAAAAAAAATCTTTCTTCCTACAGAAATTACATTAAACCTATAGGTCAATTTGAGGAGAAATGACAGGTTTACTATGGTAAGTCTTCCAGTCCATGAACTTTCCTTCTTTGATTTCTTTCATCACCATTTAGCATAATGATTTTACATGCTCTGGCATGTATCAGTAATTTGTTGGATTTTATTGCTGAGTGTTATTTCACTGATGGATATACTACTTGTGTATCCATCTACCAGTTGACAGATATTTGAGTTATTCCCACTTTTTGACTATTATGAATAATGCTTCTATGAGCATTCATGTCCAAGTCTTTGTGTGGATATATCTTTTTGATATACCTTTGGGTAGGTATGTAGTAGTGAAATAAATTAGCCGTATGATACATTTATGTTTAACCTTTTAAGAAAATGCCAAACTAATCTCCAAAGTAGTTGTAACCATTTAGCTTCCACCAGCAATTTACAAGGGAATTCCATTTCTCCACAGCATGACCTACATATGTTATTGTCTATCTTTTTAAATCATTCTCAGTTGAGTGATATTTCACTGTGGTTTACATTTACATTTCCCTAATGATTACTCAACTTGAGAATCTTTTCATGTGCTCATGTTCCAATTTTATATCTTCTATGGCAAAATGTCTATTTTTAGACATTTTTACAGAGTGATTTTTTTTAAAGTAGGCTCTATACCCAATGTGGGGCTTGAATTCATGGCCCTGAGATCAAGAGTTGCATGTTTGGGATGCCTGGGTGGCTCAGTCAGTTGAACATCTGGCTCTTGATCTCAGCTGGGATTGTGACCTCATAGGTCATGGGATCAAGCCTCTCATTGGGCTCTGCACTGGCAGCACGGGACCTGCTTGGGATTCCGTCTCTCCCTCTCTCTCTGGCGCCGCCCCCCAACTCTCTCTCTCTCTCTCTCAAAATAATTATTTTTAAAAAGAGATGTAGATGCTCTAACAACTGAGCCAGCCAGGTGCCTTTCTTTTACTCATTTTTAAATTGGTTGTTGGTTTTCTTACAAGTTGTAAGAGTTCTTTATATATTCTGGATACAAGTCCCTTATTATATATATGATTTGTAAATATTTCCCATGGCTTGTCTTTTCAGTTTCTTAATGGGAGCTTTTGAAGTGCAAGTTTGGTATTTTGATGAAATCCATTTTTTTTAGTGCATTGTGCTTTAGCTGTTGTATCCAAAAAAATCTTCAAATCATGAAAAGTTTCTCAGGTTTTCTTTTGTAAGTTTTATAATTTTAACTATTACATTTTGATCTATTATCCATTTTGAGTAATTTTTGTGTATAAAGGATCTAAACTCATCATTTTTATCATATCAGGTCAAATTGGTTGACAGTGTTGCTCAAGTCTTCCCTATTTTAGCTGATTTTCTGTCTAGTTGTTCTGGCCATTATTGAGAGTAGGATATTGAAGACTTCAACTATTATTGTTGAAGTATATTTTGTTCTTAATTTTATTGGTTTAGGCTTCAAGCACTTTGTTAGGAGTACATATGTTTATAATTGGCATATCTTCCTGATGAACTGACCCTTTTATCACTAACATTCTTTTTTATCTAATAACATTACTTGTCTTAAAGTCTATTTTGTCTGATATTACTATAGCCATTACAATCCTCATATGGCTATTGTTTGCATTATATATTTTTTCTATTCTTTTGAATCTATTTGAGTCTTTGAATCTAAAGCATATCTCTTGTTCACAGTTCATGCTTTTTACCCAATCTGACAATCTCTGCCTTTTGACTGTTCAATTCATTACATTTGATGTAGTTATGTTTAGATGTTTCATACCTTTTTGTTGTCATTTCCTCTTTTATTTTCTTCTATCGTGTTAAACAGATGTTCCCCAGTGTAGCATTTTGGTGTTTTTGTTTTTTTTTTTTACTATATTTTTGGTAATTTTCATAGTGGTTGCTCTGTGGATTATAATGTACATCTTATTTGACACACTACTTCAAGTTAATACTAAATAATTCCAGTAGAATACAGAGAGATTACTCCAATATATTTCTCTTCTTTCCTTCCTCCATTGTAGTATTGTCATATATATTATACCTTCATTCTAACACCAACACACAATTTCATAATTGTTGCTTTATGCAGTAGTCTTTTATATCAGTTAAGTGAGGGGCACCTGGCTGGCTCCGTCTATGGAGCATGTGATTCTTAATCTCGGAGTTGTGAGTTCAAGCCCCATGTTGGGTACAGCAATTACTTAAAAATAAAATCTTAAAAAAATAAATCAGTTAAGAGAAGAAATGAGAAAAATATACTTATGCCACTTTTTATATTACCTATGTAATTACCTTTATAGGTGGTCATTAATTTAGCCATTTGGTGTCAATTCCTTTCAATCTGAAGGACATCTTTTATTTTTTTAAATACATATTTATGTATTGCTCTAAATTTTAATTCTAGCATAGTTAATATACAGTGTTAAGTTAGTTTCAGGTGGGGGCGCCTGGGTAGTTCAGTTGGTTAAGCGTCAGATTTTGGCTTAGGTCATGATCTCACAGTTTGTGGGTTCGAGCACTGACAGCTCAGTGCTGACAGCTCAGAGCCTGAATCCTGCTTCGGATTCTCTGTCTCACTCTCTCTCTAAAATAAATAAACATTAAAAAATTTAAAAAAATAGTTTCAGGTTTATAATATAGTGATTTAACAACTGTATTTACTATTTGCTACTCACTGCTCATCAAGATAAGTGTACTCTTAATCCCCTTCACCTATTTCACCTATCCCCTACCCACCACCCCTCTGGTAACCATCTGTTCTCTATAGCTAAGAGTCTATTTGGGGGTTTGTTTCTTTTTATTTGTTTCTCAAATTCTATATGAGTGAAATCATATGGTATTTATCTTTCTCTGACAGACTTCTTTTGTTTGACATTATGCTCTCCAGCTCCACTCATGTCATTGTATTTTTGATTTGCATTTTCCTAATGATCCGTAATGTTGGGCATCTTTTCATGTGTTTTTTTTTAATTGCATATCTTCTTTGGAGAAATGTCTGTTCAAATCTTTTGCTCATTTAAAGAATTAAAGTACTTTTCTTTTATTGTTTAGTTTTAAGAATTCTTTATATATTCTGGATACTATGTCCTTATTGGATATAAGATTTGCAAATATTCTGTGGGTGGTATTTTCACTTTCTTCACAGCATTGTATCCAGCACACAAACTTAAAGTTTTTGATCTAGTCCAGTTAATCTTTTTTTCTTTTTGTCACTTATACTTTTGGCATCATATCTAAGAAACCATTGCTTAACCTGAGGTCATGAATATTTATACCTGCTTTCTTTAAGGATTTTAAAATTTGAGCTCTTACATTTATATATGATGTGAGGTAGAGATCCAGCTCCATAATTTTGCATGTGGATATCCGGTATCATAGAACTCATTTTGAAAAGCCTATCTCTCCCCATTGAATTGTCCTGGTACTATTGTCAAAATTAAATTTACCACAAGTGTAAGAGTTTATTTCTGGACATTCAACTGTACTCCATTAATTTATATGTCTATCCTTATGCCAGTAAACCACTGTCTTGATTACTGTAGTTTTGTAATAAATTTTGAAATTGAGAAGTGTTAATCTACAACTTTGTTCTTTTTTTCAAAATTCTTTTGTTTACTCTGAGTCCCTTGAATTTGCATATTTTTTTTTTAGTGTCAACTTGTTAATTTCTGCAAAGAAGTGATCTGGGATTTTGGATTATGTTGAATGTATATCATTTGGGGATACTGCCATCTTAAGAATCTTATGTCTTCATAAATGTGAATGAGGGATATCTTTTCACTTATTTAATTCTTCTTTAACTTTAGTTTTCAGTGTTTAATTCTTGTACTTCTTTTGTTAAATTTATATCTAAGTACTTTATTGCTTTTGATGTTATTATAAAAGGAGTTGTTTTCTTAATTTTATTTTTTGAATATTGATTAGTAGTGTATTAGCATACAATTAATATTTTTATATTGATCTTATATCCTGTGACTTTGCTGAACTCATTTATTGGTTCTTTTTTTGCACTTTTCAAAAGCTGTTGTAAAAGACACATACACATAACATAAAAGTTACCATCTTAAGCAGGTGTAAGCATACAGTTTGGTGGTATTAAATACATTCATTGTTGTGCAACCGTCACCATCGTTCATCTCCCTAACTCTTTTCATCTCGTAAAACTGAAACTCTATACATGGTAAACAATAACTCCCCCGTTGTCCACCCCCCCACCTCTGGCACTACCATTTTATTTTTTGTCTTTATGATTTTGACTACTCTAAGTATCTCATACAGTGGACTCATATACTATCTTTTTATTTCACTTAGCATAATGTCCTCAAGGTTCACCTGTGTGGTAACATATTCCAGGATATCCTTCTTTTTGAAGGTTGAATAATGTATGTATGTATATATCATAATTTGCATATCCACTCATCAGGTGATGGACTCTTGGGTTGCTTCCTCGTTTTAGCCATTATGAATAATGCTATGAACACGGGGGTGGGGGGTTCCTGATTTAAATTCTTTTGGAAGTGAAGTGAAATTGTTGTATCATATGACAGTTCTAGTTTTATTTTGTTGAGGAACTGTCATATTGTTTTCCAAAGCGGCTATACTAATTTATATTCCTACAAACAATGCACAAGGATTCCAATTTCTCCACATCCTTGGCAGTACCTGATATTTTCTGGATTTTTTTTTATAGTAACCATCCTAATGGGCATGAGTTAAAACTACTTCTCATTGTAGTTTTGCTTTGCATTTCCCAAATGATTGGTAATGTTGAGCATCTTTTCATGTGCTTATTTGCTATTTGTACACCTTTGGGGAAATAAATGTCTATTCAAATCCTTTATTTTTGAATCATGTTGTTTTTTCTTGTTGAGTTTTAGAACTTTTCTGTATAGTCTGGATGTTAATCAATTATCAGGTATATGATTTGCAAATATTTTTCTCCATTCTGTAGGTTGCCTTTTTACTATGTAAACAGCATATTTTGACACATACATTTAAAATTTTTTCTTGAAGTCCATTTTATTTATATTTTTCTTTTGTTATTTTTATCTTTGGTGTCCTATCCATGAAATCCTTGCCAAATCCAATGTTGTGAAGCTTTTGTCCTATTTTCTTCTAAGAATATCATTGTTTTAGGTCTTATGTTTAGGTTCTTGATCCACTTTGAGTTAATTCGTGTATGTGGTGTTAGGTGAGTGTCCAACTTCATTCTTTTGCATGTGGATATCCAGTTTTCCTAGTACCATTTGTTGAAAAGACTGTCCTCTCCTCATTGAATGCTCCTGGCACACTTGTCAAAAATCATTTGACCATATATATGTGAGAATTTGTTTCTGGGTTCTCTATTTTATTCCATTGGTCTATACATCTATTTTTATGCCAGTACCATACTGTTCTGATTACTATAGTTTTGGAGTAAGTTTTGATATCAGGAAGGGTGAGTCCTTCAATTTTTTCTTTTTCAAGATTGTTTTGGCTATTTGGGGTCCTTTGAGATTCCAAATGAATTTTAGGATGGGTTTTTCTATTTCTGCCAAAAATGTCATTGGGATTTTGGAAGGGATTGCATTGAATCTATAGATAATTTTGGGCAATATTGACATTTTCACTATATTAAGTCTTCCCATCCACGAACACGAGATGTGCTTCAATTTATTTATGTCTTCTTTAATTTCTTTAGCAACACTTTGTATTCACTGTACAAGTCTTTCACTTACCTGGTGAAGTTAATTCCTAAGTATTTTCTTCTTTTCGATCTTATTATAAATGGAATTGGTTTTGGAATTTCCTTTTTATATCGTTCAATGTTCATGTACAGAAAAGCAACTGGGGCACCTGGGTGGCTCAGTTGGTTAAGCGGCTGACTTTGGCTCAGGTCATGATCTCATGGTTCATGAGTTTGAGCCTTGCGTTGGGCTCCATGCTGACAACTCCGAGCCTGGAGCCTGCTTCAAATTCTGTGTTTCCCTCTCTTTCTGCCCCTTTCCTGCTCACACTCTGTCTCTGTCTCTCTCTCAAAAATAAACAAACATTAAAAAAAAAAAAAAGAAAAGCAACTGATTTTTATGTGTTGACTTTGTATCTTGCTACTTTGCTGAATTCATTTTTAGTTCTACTAGCAATTTTGTGGAGTGTTTAGGATTTTAACATATAAGATCATATATTGTATATCCTTGTTATCTTCTTTATAGTTGTATCCATTTTTGAAAGTTGAGTATTGAAGGCTTTTATTATTATTATTGAATTGTCTGTTTTTCCCTCCATTTCTATTAGTTCTCAATTCATGTATTTTTGGGCCCTTTCGTTAAGTGCATAGATTTATAATTGTTATAGGTCCCTGATGAACTATGTCTTTTTCTCCTGTAATATTTTGTTGTCTTAATATGTATTTTGTCTGGTATTATTACTATGACTCCAGCAATCTTATGGTTGTTGTTTGTATGTATATATTTTTCTATCATTTTACTTTCCACCAATTCGTATTTTTGAATCTAAAGAGTGTTTCCTGTGGACAGCAGATAGCTGGATTTTGTTTTCTTGTTTAATCTGATAATCTCTGCCTTTTGATTGGATTTTTAATCCAAATTCGATTTAATCCACTCAAGCTTAATGTTATTATAGATTTGTATCTGCCATTTTGCTTTCTATATGTCTCATGTGTTATTTGATACTTTGTTCCTTCTTTATTGTCTTATTTCTTTTAAGTGGATATTTTCTAGTGTAAAATTTTAATTTCTTTAATAATTTTTAAATTACATTTTGGAGTTCTTTTCTCTAGGGCTTCTAATATACATCTTAACAGTATCTGCTTCAGACATACAATACCTTCATTCCAATGTAATTATCAAAACTTTATTCTTTTTTTAATAATTTATTGTCCAGTTGGTTTCCATATAACACCCAGTGCTCAACCTCACAAGTGCCTTCCTCCATGCCCATCACTCCCCTTCCCCTCTCCCCCACCCCCATCAGCCCTCAATTTGTTCTCAGCATTCAAGAGTCTCTCATGGTTTGCCTTTATTCTTATAATGTAGCTCTAGTCCCTTCCCTCATTTTTGTGGTATTATTGCTCTACATGTTACATCTATACAAACCCATGAATGAACTGTCATAATTATTACTTTATATAATCTTATTTCTTTTAAAAGAGTTGAAAGAAGAGGGGGATCTGGGTAGCTCAGTTGGTTAAGAATCTGACTGCAGCTCAGGTCATGATCTCACAGTTTGTGTGTTTGAGCCCCGAGTGCAGCTCTGTGCTAGCAACTCAGAGCCTGGAGCCTGCTTCATAATCTGTGTCTCCCTCTCTCTCTGCCCACCCCCCACGTGTGTTCACTCTCTTCAAAAATAATTAAACACTAAAAATAAATAAATAAATAAATAAAAGAGTTGAAAGAAGAAAGGAGAACAAGTACATATTTACAGTTTTTGTTGTATTAACCTAATTATTTCTAGTTCTCTTCTTGTGGATTTACCATCTGGTGGCATTTTTTCACTCCAATGCATCTTTCTTACCATACAGTTTCTTTTTGCTGATATTGTTAAATATATTTCTATGTTATAGGCTCAACAATACAATTATATACATATTACTTGATGCAATTACTTTAAGTTTATTTATTATCAGAGACAGCGAGAGCGAGAGAGCAGGCTGGGGAGTGGCAGAGAGAGGGAGAGAACCCTCTAATAGTGCAGAGCCTGATATGGGGCTCGAACTCACAAACCATGAGATCATGCCCTGAGTGGAAATCCAGAGTTGGATGCTTAACCAACTGAGCCACCTAAGTGTCCCTGATGCAATTACTTTTTATTTTTTTAAATGTTTGTTTATTTTTGAGGGGCGCCTGGGTGGCTCAGTCAGTTAGGCGTCCAACTTTGGCTCAGGTCATGATCTCACAGTGCATGGGTTTGAGCCCCACGTCGGGCTCTGTGCTGACTGCCAGCTCAGAGCCTGGAGCCTGTTTCGGATTCTGTGTCCCTTCTCTCTCTGACCCTCCCCTGCTCACACTGTCTCTCTCAGAAATAAATAAAACATTAAAAAAATAAATATTTATTTCTGAGAGAGACAGAGAGTGAGTGGGGGAGGGGCAGAGAGAGAGGGAGACACAATCTGAAGCAGGCTCTGAGCTGTCAGCATACAGCCCGATGTGGGGTTTAAACTCATGAGCCATGAGACCATGACCTGAGCCAAAGTTGGACGCTTAACCGACTGAACCACTCAAGTGCCCCTACTTCTTAAAAAAGAGGGGGAAAAAAAGAACCATGCAATTATTGTCTTTTGTATTTACCTATATAATTATCTTAACCAGTATTTTTTTAAATATTGATCTGAATTACTGTCTGTTGTTATTTGCTTTCAGCCTGTAGAACTTCTTTTAGTATTTCCTATAAAGGAAGTCTGCTAGCAACACATTCTCAAATTATTTTTGAATGTCTTTATTTCACTTTCATGTTTGAAACATGGTTTTACTGGATATAAAGTTGGCAGCTGAGAGTTTTAAATTTAAGCACATTCAATTATGTTGTCTCACTGCTTTCTGCACTGTTTCTTTGTTTCTTAATTTTTTTAATGTTTATTTGAGAGACAGAGACAGAGTATGAGCGGGGAAGGGCAAAGAGAGAGAAGGAGACAGAATATGAAGCAGGCTCCAGGCTCTGAGCTGTCAGCCGCACAGAGCCCAATGCAGGGCTCAAAACCACAAACTGTGGGATCATGATCTGCGCCGAAGTCAGACGCTCAACTGACTGAGCCACACAGGAGCCCCTCCATTGTTTCTGATGCAAATCTAATCTTTGTGGTACCCTTGCCTGTGATTAGTAATTTTTTCCTTACAGCATTCAAGATGCTCTTTTTGTCTCTGATTTTCACCATTTCGATTATGATATGTCTAGTGTGCTTCTCTTTGGGTTTATCTCATCTTAGATGTATAAAATACTGTTTTTGTCAAATTTGGGAAATTTTCAGCCATTTTTTTCAAATATTTTTTATTACCCCCCCCCCCCGCTAGTACTCCCATTAGATGAATGCTGGTGTACTTAATTGTGTCACTCATTTCTCTGAGGCTCTGTTCAGTTTTCTTTATTCTTTTATTTCTGTTTTTCAGACCACATAATCTGTATTAATCTGTCTTCAAGTTTGCTGCTTCTGTCTTCTGCCAACTCAAGTGTACTCATGATCCTCTTTAGTAAACTTCATTTTGGCTTATTTTACTTTTCAATTTCAGAATATCCACATGGATCTTTTTGATACTTACTCTCTATTGATATTCTCTGAGGAGACACTGTCATCATGTCTTGTTTTAATTCTTTATGCATGGTTTCACTTAGTTCTTTGAATATTTTAAAAATATTTTTTAAATAAAAATTTTTGTTGGAAAACTAGATATTTAAATAATAAATTGTAAACACTGGATACTGATCCTACCCTCCAGCCCAGGGTTTGATGATGTTTGCTTGGTTGCTCTCTTGTTTTGCCTTTTTTTTTTTTTTTTAGTAACTTGATTGTATTAATTCTGTGAGTTCTATTTCTGAAATACGTAGGATGCAGCCTCTGATGTCTGTACTGAGAGTTTTCCCCTTGTTTTCTTTTAGCTTGGCAACCTAGATGTTACTCCTGGGTCAGCCACTAATTGGTCAAAGGTTATGCCTAAGTCTTAGCCAGTTAGACTTTTACCTTTTACCATTGAATATATGTGTGTGGAGTAAGGCTGGTATCACAGTTCATGGAGTTTACACGTTTTGGCCCCACATTCAGTGAGTGACTATTAGTTTGGAGGTTCCTTCTCTGAGTATTGCTAAAAAGCCATAGCTTTGGGTATTCACAGTCTTCCAGTTTGGCACAATGTGTTTTATTTTACTGTTAAACCTGGCTTCCTAGGAGTTGCCTCTGGGTCAGAGAAGCTTATTGTTCAGTTGATGCTTGATCAGAGGTGGGATTCTCTTCCTTGTGCCAGTGAGGCATCTGTCCTGTATTGATGGTCTCTGGGTGGCTTGGGGAATGTTCTGAAGTCTGTCCCATGTCCTGTGTTGGTTGCTCCTGAGTGGGTGCCATCTAGGATATGCACACACCCTTCCTGATCTCCAGAGTTTACTGTAATCCTAGGAGGTTTGGTTCTTCTTGGCTTTCTCCCCAAGAGGCAAGAAACCCTCCTGGTTTTCTCTATAAAACTTCTAGATGCCCTGGCATTCCGCTCACATCATGGAACCACCAGCCTCCTCTTAACTGCTCATCATCAAGATACTTATTGTTCTTGACATGCCCTTAGGCATGGAATTTTCCAGGCTCTGCTTCAAATAAAAACAGTCCCTTCGGGTAGGTGTGGTGGGTGGTCCTCTTTACCATGCCTACCTGGACACAGGGCTGGAGTTGATGAGAAATAGTAATACTATCCTTCCTGGGTGAAACCACAACCCAAAAAGAGCAAGAAGAGCTGGGAGGAGAAGGAGGCCTTGTCTTCTTGGCTATATATGCCTAAGGGTTAAATGATTTTAAAAAATAGTTTTCATAGTTGTAAATTTACCAGGAAGAGGGTTTGTCTACCTCCTTACTCTGTCCTTCTGGAAGTCCCACCATTTGTGTTCCTTTTTATTTTTCCTTGAGATAAAATACACATAATATTTACCACTTTAATATTTTTCAGTGTATATTTGCAGTGGCATTAAGTACATTTACACCATTACCACCATCCATCTGCATAACTTTTTATTCTTCCCAACTTGAAACTCATACCCACTAAATACTCCCTATTTCCCCCAACTCTAGACCCCTGGAAATCACCATTTTACTTTCTATTTCTGAATCTGACTACTCTTAGTATCTCATATACGTTGGATCACATCATATTTGTTTTTAATGACTGGCTTACATCATTTAAGTATAATATCTTCAAGGTTCAGCCATGTTGTAGCATGTGTCAGAATATCCTTTCTTTTGACGGGGGAATAATATTCCATTTTATGCATATACATTTTATCAATGTACCCATCAGTGTAAATGGGTTGCTTCCACTTTTTGATTACTGTTAATCTTCTTCTGATTCCTTTTTGATACATTGTTTTTCTTATGCTTCTTTCAAGATTGTGTTTGTCTTTTAACAGTGTCTAAGTGTGGATCTTCGAGTTGACACTTGGAGTTTTTGAACTTGGATGTGTAGGTTTATGTTTTTCATCAAATTTGGGAAGTTTTCAATTCTTATTTACTCACATTTAAAAAAAATATTTTATTTATTTTTGAGAGAGAGATAGAGACAGCATGAGCAGGGGAGGGTCAGAGAGAGAGGGAGACACAGAATCTGAAGCAGGCTCCAGGCTCTGAGCTAGCTGTCAGCACAGAGCCCGATGCAGGACTCGAACTCACGAACCGTGAGATCACGACCTAAGCCGAAGTCGGACGCTTAACTGACTGAGCCACCCAGGCGCCCCTCCTCACATACTGTTTAACCATCCCCCTTTCTCTTGGGTTACCTATTAGGCATATGGTGCTGTGTCTGATGTCCTATAGGTCTCTTAGTCTCTTTCTGTTTTTATATTGTTCTTCAAGTTCACTGATCTTTTTCTTTTCTCAGTTCAAATTTGCTATTCAGCCCCTTCCTTCAAGTTAATTTTTCAACTATTGTATTTTTCAATTCCAGAATATCATTTGGTTTCTTTTTGTAATTTCTATCTCTTTATTGCTATTCTCAATTTGATGCTCACTGTTATCATAATTTTAAATTCAAGTTAGTTAACATACCATGTAGTATTGGATACAGGAGTAGAGCCCTTTAGTTTTTTAAATATGGTTTTCTTTAGTTCTTTGAATGTATTTATTATAGGTGATTAAAAGTCCTTACTTAGTATGTCCTACGGTCATATTCCCTTCAAGACTGTTTCTACTGAGTGCTTTTTGCTTGTGTATTAACCACACATTATTATTTCTTTGCAAGTCTTACAATTTTTTGTTGGACACTGGATGGTTTCAATAATATACTGTAGCAACTCTCCTCAAGCATTGTTGTTTCTGGTGCCTTGTTTGTTTAGTGACATCTCTAGACTCATTTTGGAGAGCCTGTCCCTTCAGTGGGTGGCTTGATATCCCTGCTGAGATTTTGTTTTTATTTTTAACTCTTCTTTTCATTTTTAAGTCCAACTTTCTAGGCATCTCCTTGGATCAGCATAGCTTATTGATCAGCCAATGATTAGTCAAAGGTTGTGGAGAAACATCTTGAACCAATAAGCTTCCATTTTTGCCAAGAGGATGTAAGTTTAGGTTAGGGCATGCATTAAAATTTTAGGGAGTTAGAAGTCAGGCTTTGATTTTTACCTTGTTCAAGTCTCATGTTCAGCCCAGGAGGCATACGTAATAAGGACTCTCTCCTAGTTTCTTTTGAGTGTGTATATAGCCCTATGCATGTACATCTCAGATTTCCAGGAATATAAAGCAGCTTACCAAAGCCCTTTATGATTATCTTGCTGCCCAGATCTCGCAAATTTTTAGCATGGTGTATGGCAGTTACTGGCAACAGAGGTGCTGGCCTTCCATGATACTGCTATTGTTTTTGATACTGCCCTGGACTTGAGGCTTCTTTATTTATTTTTCATTTTAAAAATTCATTTCTTGTCTCAAGATCAGTTAAATCATTGCTTAGTTTTTATTCTACCTTTTATCTTTTTTCCCTTACATTTATCTCTATAATAAATCCATCTGGAATTTATGAGAGGCAAGGCCCTAACTTGATGGTTTCTCCCCAAATACCAGTACAATTTTCTGAAAAATTATTTGAAAATTCATCTATTCTTCACTGATATGTGAAGCTTCCTTTTAGCATATTTTAATTTATCATGTTAAGTTATCGTGTGTCTAGGATCTTACTCAGTATTATCTGCTCTAAAACAATGACCTGTCAATTTTTATGCCAGTAACAATTCATTTTATTGTAAGTTTATAAAACATTCTGATATTTTTGTTTGTTTGAGCCAAGGCTGCTCTTGACTTTCAATCCCAAGCTATTCTTATTCATTTGCTTTTCCCAATAAACTTTAGAATTATTCTGTCAAGTGAACAAAAACAAGTTCTTTGTCTTTACTCTTTACGTATTAGGATGGCACATGGTTAACTCCAATGTCCTATTATAGCTAATAAAAAACCCACCATTTCTTAAAAGAATTAAATTATTTCTCAGAAAAGATTCCTCAGTTTTGCAAATAAATCTAGAAAGATGACCTTGTCAAATTTCATGTTCTATTTTTGGAAGATTAAGATTTGGATGAAACTTCGCTAGAAATGACAGGGCCTTGTTACATGCCTCTTCACGTTCAACAGGGCTGCACACACACACCCCTCCTTAGAAGCCTGACAGAGCTCCTCATTATCCTTTCCTCTTCAGTGGTAACTATTACATGTGTAAAGGTTATTCCTTCCTCAAACTGTACCAACCTTTTCTAGTAGACTTTCACTTCTCTAGGCTAATTGTCCAAGAGCTTCACCAACACTAAGGATTAGTTACAACTTCCCCAGCATTACTTTACTTTCATAAGACATATCTTATACTTATGGTTAGCAGAAGCAACTAAGAAGTTTAGATTTTATGTTAATATTTAAGACTATTTTCTTGCCATTTTGTCTTTTAAAGAGCATAGAAATTGGGAGTTGGATAGACTTGGGTTCAAGCTCTTGCATTACCCATTACTAGCTATGTAAACTTTGCACAAGTCACTTCTCTTTGAGCCTTTGTTCCTTCAACTATAAATGGAGATAAATAAAGATAAATTTAGTTTTTAGCACTATTATGAGGATTAGGAACACTGAACAGAAAGGGGTGACTTAGCACACTGCCAGGTACATATCATGTAATATAGAACCTGTTCTTGATGATTTTATGTACACTAATTATTGCCTTGTGCTTTACTAATGATCTTATATGGGTTACTGATTTATACAGGGCAAGTTCCCCTAGGCTAATGGTTTTTAGTCTTTTTTTAAAAATTATTTTTAACAGTTTATTGTCAAGTTGGTTTCCATATAACACCCAGTGCTCATCCCAACAAGTGACCTCCTCCATGCCCATCACCCCGCTTCCCCTCTCCCCCACCGCCATCAGTCCTCAGTTTGTTCTCAGCATTCAAGAGTGTTCTTAGTCTTTTTAAAAGTAGTCTTTAGGGGCGCCTGGGTGGCTCAGTCGGTTAAGCATCTGACTTTGGCTCAGGTCATGATATCGCAGTTTGTGGGTTCGAGCCCCGCATCGGGCTCTGTGCTGACAGCTAGCTCAGAGCCTGGAGCCTGCTTCAGATTCTGTAACTCCCCCTCTCTCTAACCCTCCTCTGCTCACGCTGTCTCTCTCTCTCAGAAATAAAGACATTAAAAAAATAAAAGTAGTCTTTATATCTTTTTCCCTGCTTTTATGCAGCTTTTAAAGCTGTCACTTTCCACTGTTGTCATTGGGGCTCGTTCTAAGAATAGGTCCTATTCCTTGTCTCACCTTCCTTATAATTTGATGCTTCTGATCTGCTGTACACTAGGTAATCAGATAGCCAAATTGTCATAAATGTGTCTATATTAAGAATAAATAGGTTGAGCAGGAGCTAAAGGGTTCTCTTCAGGAAAAGTATATGGAAACTTTTAGACTATTAGAGCCTAGTCTTGTGATAGCTATTATAGCTATACATAAGCCATTCTTATTTTCATGTTCCTGAAGGTGTTCTAAAAAACCCCAGAGAATCAAATCAATGGAAAAATGAGCTAGTACTGTACTTTTGAGTATAAAAGTAAACAAAACATGTAATTTCAGAGTTAATATGGAAAACTGCAGGGTTGTGGCCCAGGAACATTTTATAAGTTAGGAGGAATGAAACCTTTCATTTTTCTTATTGGGAAGATTTCTTATATCACCAATTTTAGGAAGTCCTAGCATCAGCAATCAGACAACAAAATGAAATAAAATGCATCAGAATTGACAAAGAAGAGGTCAAACTTTCACTTTTCCCAGACGACATGGTGATCTACATGGAAAACCTGACAGACTCCACCAGAAGACTACTAGAATTGATACATGAATTCAGCAAAGTCGCAGAGTACAAAAATCAATGTACAGAAATTGGATGCATTTTTTTTAAATGTTTTATTTATTTCTAGGAGAGAGAGAGAGAGACAGCATGAGCAGGGGGAGGGTCAGAGAGAGAGGGAGTCACAGACTCCGAAACAGGCTCCAGGCTCTGAGCTGGCAGTCAGCACAGAGCCCGACGCGGGTCTCGAACCCACGAACTGCGAGATCATGACCCAAGTGAAAGTCGGACGCTTAACCGACTAAGCCACCTAGGCGCCCCATTGGATGCATTTTTATACACCAACAATGAAGCAACAGAAAGAGAAATCAAGAAACTGATCCCAACCACAATTGCACAAAAAACCATAAAATGCCTAGGAATAAACCTAATCAAAGATATAAGAGATGTGTATGCTGAAAACTATAGAAAACTTAGGAAGGAAATTGAAGAAGACACAAAGAAATGGAAAAACATTCCATGCTCATGGATCAGAGGAATAAATATTGTTAAAATGTCATTACTACCAAAAGCAATCTACACATTCAGTGCAATCCCAATCAAAATTGCACCAGCATTCTTCTCAAAGCTAGAACAAACTATCCTCAAATTTGTATGGAACCACAAAAGACTCCAAATAGCCAAAGTAATATTGAAGAAGAAAACCAAAACTGGAGGCATCACCATTCCAGACTTTAGCCTCTCCTACAAAAGCTATCATCATCAAGACAGTATGGTATTGATACAAAAACAGACACATAGATCAATGGAATAGAATAGAGAACTCAGAATTGGATCCACAAATGTATGGCCAACTAATCTTTTACAAAGCAGAAAAGAGTATCCAATGGAAAAAAGACAGCCTCTTTAGCAAATGGTGCTGGGAGAACTGGACAGCAACATGCAGAAGATGAAACTAGATCCTTTTCTCACACCATACACAAAAATAAACTCAAAATGGATAAAGGACCTGAACGTGAGACAGGAAACCATCAAAACTCTAGAGGAGAAAGCAAGAAAAAACCTCCTTGACCTGAACCACAGCAATTTCTTACTTGACACATCCCAAAAGCCAAGGGAATCAAAAGAAAAAATGAACTATTGGGACCTCATCAAGATAAAAAGCTTCTGCATGGCTAAGGAAACAATCCATAAAACTAATAGGCAACCGACAGAATGGGAAAAGATAGTTGCAAATGACATATCAGATAAAGGGTTATTATCCAAAATCTATAAGGAACTCGCCAAACTCCACACCCCCCCCCAAAAAAAAATAATCCAGTGAAGAAATGGGCAGAAGACATGAACAGACACTTCTCCAACAAGGACATCCAGATGGCCAACAGACACATGAAACGATGTTCAATGTCACTCCTCATCAGGGAAATGCACATCAAAACCACACTGACATACCACCTCACACCTGTCAGAGTGGCTCAAATGAATAAATCAGGAGACTCTAGATGCTGGCAAGGATGTGGAGAAACAGGCACCCTCCTACACTATTGGTGGGAATGTAAACTGGTGCAGCCCCTTTGGAAAACAGTGTGGAAATTCCTCAAAAAATTAACACTAGAACTCCCCTATGACCCAGCAATAGCACTGCTAGGAATTTACCCAAGGGATACAGGAGTACTGATGCATAGGGGCACATGGACCCCAATGTTCATAGCAGCGCTCTCAACAATAGCCAAAACATGGAAAGAGTCTAAATGTCCATCAATGTACGAATGGATCAAGAAGATGTGGTTTATCTATACAATGGAATACTACATGGCAATGAGAAAGAATGAAATCTGGCCATTTGTAGCAATGTGGATGGAACGTGAGGGTGTTATGCTGAGCAAAATAAGTCAAGCAGAGAAGGACAGATACCATATGTTTGCATGTATCGGAGGATTAGGAGGAACTTAATGGAGGACCATGGGGGAGAAGGGGAAAAATAGTGGGGGAGAGGGAGGGAGGCAAACCATGAGAGACTCTTGAATGCTGAGAACAAACCGAGGGCTGATGGGGGTGGGGGAGAGGGGAAGGGGGGGTAATGGGCATGGAGGAGGGCACTTGTTGGGATGAGCACTGGGTGTTATATGGAAACCAACCTGACAATAAACTATGAAAGAAGAAAAAAAAAGAAAAAATAAATCATCAATTTTAATCTCAAGGCAGTTAAAAAATTAACAAATATGAAGCATCTATTAAGTGATAGGGCCTTTGCATGTCTTACCTCAATCCTTAAACAGCTCTGAGAAATAAGGATTATTATACTCATTAATGTTGAGGGAAAGGATGCTGTAAAAGTTAACGTGACTTATCTGAACTGAAAAGCTGCAGAGCCAGAAATCAAATTAAAATTTGTCCAATTCAAAGCTCAATGCTCTATAACCCTCTGATGACTTGTAGAGACTGACTTCTCTGCACAAAATTTTGCTTCCTCTACATCAGCAAATAAACAATGAGAAACTATTAACAAAAAACAGAATTGCCATCCATAATCACAACAATACATATCAAGTATAGAACTTTTAAACACAGAAGACCTGTATGGAAAAAAAAATTAACTCTACTAAGACATAAAGGAAGAGACCTAAATAAAGGGAGAGGTAAACTATGATTTTTGGATGGGAACCCTTAACATGATAAAGATGTCAACGGTCCCCAAATTAATCTATAAGTTCAATTCATTGACCAAAGAGGGGGAAAAAACCCAACAACAACAACAAAAAACACTACCAAAACACCCAACCAGATAGTGTGGAAACTGGACTAATTCTAAATTACCTGTGTTGGAATACAGATCATGTGATTGAGAAATAATTAGTATATGTCTGAAAGAAGAAAAGTACAGAGTAGAGATTTGTCCTATCTGATATTAAGGCAAATTAAAAACCTATCATAATTGAAACAATGTGATCCTGGCCAGAGTTCAAATAGAGAATGGAAAAAAATGAGTTCAGGAATGAACTAATGTATATATAAACCTGGTACACAAGAAAGGTGGTAATATACATCAGTGGGGAAAGAAGAGATCATTTAATAAATGGAGTTGGGAAAACTAGCTTATTGTATAAAGAAAATAAAATCAGATCCTTTCCTACAGCATATATAGAATAGATACCCACTATATTAAAGACTTGACATGGAAGGCAACATTATAAAACTATTAAAAATGTAGAAAAGTATTGGGGCACCTGGATGGCTCAGTTGGCTAAGCATCTGACTTCAGCTCAGGCCTGATCTCAGCATTTGTGAGTTTGAGCCCTGTGTTTGGCTGTGCTGACAGCTCAGAGCCTGGAGCCTGCTTTGGATTCTGTGTCTCCCTCTCTCTGTCCCTCCTCTGCTTGCACTCTGCGTCTTTCTCAAGAATAAATAAACATTAAAAATGTAGAAAACTATCTTTATGACCCAGGAGTAGGGAAGAATTTATTAAATAAGATCCCCAAAGCACATACCACAAGGGTACAATTTTAAAAGTGTCTGACAAAACCAAAGTTAAATATTTCTTGGTGAGGGGTGAAGTACATGATATCTGCAATTTACTTGAAAATGCATTTAAAAGGATGGCTAAATGGATGGCTAGAAAGGACAGATGGCCATTTATATAGGATAAAGCAATTATAGTAAAATATTAATTGTAAAATCTGAGTGGTGGTCTTATGAGTGTTCATCACACTATTGTTCCAACTTTCTGTGTGTATGAAGTTATAACAATAATAAGATTGGTTAAAATGAAATACTTTTGTTCAGCAAAGATATTGCATACAGTTTTAAAAAAAACTATGACTGGAATATGCATTTGATATACACACAGATATAGAAATGATATTTGCTGTATATGTATATGTATACACACACACATTTGACAAAAAACTTCTGTAATTTGTAAGAAAAAGACAATTAACCTAAAAGAAAATTTGCAAGGTAAATAAATAGGCACTGCAGATAATGAGAAAACAAGTGGTTAATATGTATAAAATAGAAGCTCACCTCATCTGTAGTCAAAGAAATGCAAATTAAAATAAAAGATACTACTTGAAGCCCACTGGACTGGCAAAAGTTAAGAAGTTATATAATATCAGTACTGGCAATACTATGAAGAAATAGAAACCCTTATGTGTTGTTCACAGGACTATAAATTAGTGGATATGATCTAGAGCAACATGGCAATATTTGGTGAAAAACCTATATGTGTATTTTATAGGATCCAGGAATTCTACTCCTGAATATATACTTCAGATAAACTGGTAAAGGAACACAAAGAAACAAAGACTTTTATGAAGATATTTCCTGTAGCACTGTTTATAATACCCCAAAACTAGAAATCAATAAATAAAATACTATGGTATTTCTATATGAACATAATCCAGCAGTTATGAGGAATGAACCATTTAGGAGTATGGATAGATCTCAAAAATAACACTGAGTGGAAAAAAATAAGAAATAGAACGAGATGTCAATGTCTTTCATGTTAAGGAAAAAAAAAGGAAAAAAATCGGGGCACCTGGGTGGCTCAGTTGGTTAAGTGCCCAACTTTTGATTGTGGCTCAGGTCATGATCTCATGGTTTGTGAGTTCAGGCCCTGCGTCAGGCTTTGTGCTGACAGCATAGAGCCTGCTTGGGATTCTGTCTCCCATTCTTTCCACCCCTCCTCTGTGTGCTCTCTACATTTCTCAAATAAACTTTAAAAAAAGGAAAAAAATCTACATATAAAACCAACACTATTGACTATGCCTGGATACACATATGTCTAAATAAATACATGGCAAATGGTGTGGTGTACACACATTCGGTGTACACACCGAATACCCAAGAGTGGGTAACTGTGGGAAGAGAAGTGAATTACATCATGAATAAAGACTGAAGGAGACAAAAACCAAATATAAAACCAAATATAAAAGTTCATGCAGGTAATGCATGAACTGATGATGACAGAGGATCATGAACTGAGGAGACTATCATGGCAATTGATTTCAGTGTTTCCGAATTCTAAGCTGAACTTCAAATGAAAACCTCCCCATCTCCAAACACCATAAAAACACATGCATAAAGGAAACATGACAAAAGTAAAAGAGAATTTAACAGGTCACCTTCCTGTCCCATGGCTTACCGGAGTACGCAGCACATGAGTAGCAGATGGGTTGGGACATTAGCTGGATTGAGCATACTGGGGGTATCTGACTTCATACAGGCCAGGAAGGCCCGCATCCTTCTGTTCTTGTCCTCAACTGCTTTGCCAAGCCAGAGCTTTTTGAGGTTTGGGCAAGTCCATTCCCGAAACGTCAGTGCAGACACTAGTTCAGGAGTTTGAGGTGACTTCCCTTTATAGGCAGACCACTCTTTGAGGATCACCGAAGGAACTGGAAAACAGAAATTGGGGAAAAACAGGCTCTAGAAAATTTCTGAGCATTTCTGGCTGCAAGTGACAGGATCTGTCCCATTTCAATATCTTTTTATTTTTTGTCACTATAATTTTTATTGTTAACAGTAGGAACAGCACTTATTAGATGCTTGATAATGTGTTAGGTACTTTACATATGAATGTAAATGCCACTTACTTCTCAGAACTCAGAACTCTAGCCCTGAGAGAGAAATATTGTAACTACATTATCATAAAACATAGTGCTCTTTTTTCATTGAAAAAATAAAGGCTCAACATCACACAGTTAATTACATTGAAACTCATTTAAGTAAATGTACTAGGTTAGGCCAAGAAGAGGTCCAAGGAGGAATTACATAAATATCTGGCTTCATAACAGACTATGGGACACTGTAAAAGACTTTAAAGAATTTCACAAAATTCTCAAAAAAAAAAAATCTTTTAGACTTTTGAAGGCTTAAGAGACAAGGAAACCATGGCTTCTGTCTATTTCTAGTATACCTCAGGCTCTTAACCTATGGCTTGTTTTACTGAAGACATCCAGCATCTACTCAATTACCCAAGCTAGAAGCCTGGAAATCATCCGAGAGTCCGCACTTTCCTTCACCTCCTTCACATCTGGTTATTGTCAAGGTTCCGCTGATTCTATTACCTTATCATCTTTTATATCTGTCCCCTGTCTTCATCATAACAAATAGTGCAGAGGTTCAGATCACAACATCATCTGGAGACTGTTGTCCCTGCCTTCATTCTGTCTGGTCTGCCTCATATGCATGCTCTACAACCATGAGTGCTCTTTTTAAAAAACTTTTTAATTTGAAATATAGATTCACAGGGAGTTGCAAAGATAGTAGACAGAGGTCCTATAAACCCTTTACCCAGTTTCTCCCAAAGGTTGTATCCAAAACAATTATAATATCAAAGCTAGGAAGCTGACACTGGTATAATTGTGTGGATAGTTCTAGGTCACGTGTAGATTTGTGCAACCACCACTGCAATCAAGATGCAGAAGTATTCAGGGTGCCTGGGTGGCTCAGTAGGTTAAGATACAGAACTATTCAATTACCACAAAGATCTCCCTTATGCTACCCCTTTTATGGTCATACCCAACACCCTCCAGCACCATCCCTAATCTCTGGCAACTACTAATCTGTTCTCCATTCCTACAATTTTGTCAATTTGAGAATGTTATATAAATGGAATCATATAGTATGCAACCTTCTGAGACTGGCATTTGCACTTGGCATAATGCTTTTGGGATCCATCCATGTTGTTGTATGTATCAATACAGTTTCCTTTTTCTTTTTCACCAAGTAGTATTCCGTGGATTTACCACAGTTTCACCATTCACCTTTTGAAGGACATATGGATTGTTTCTAGTTGGTGACTATTATGAATAAAGCTGCTATAAATATTTGTGTATAAGTTCCTGCATGAAAATAAATCTTCATTTTTCTGAGATAAATGCCCAAAAGTCTAGGTGCTAGGTAGCATGGTAAGTCTATTTTTAGTTTTGAAAGGAAACGCCAACTTATTTTCTAGAGTGGTGGTACCATCTTACATTTCTACCAGCAGTTTATGGGTGATCCATTCTCCACATCCAATCCAGCATGTGGTGTTATCACCATTATTCATTTTAGCCATTGTGATAGGTATGTAGTTATATATCATTGTGGTTTTAATTTGCAATTCTTTAATGGCTAATGATGTTGAATGTCCTTTAATGTCTTTATTTGCCATGTATATCTTCTTCAGTGAAATATCTGCATTATTTTGTTGATCTTCTAATTGGACAATTTTCATAATGATCAGTTTTGAGAGTTCTTTGTATATTTTATATAGTAATCTAGATATGTGGTACTTGTTCACCTACTGATGTCCAAATGATCTAGCACCATTTGTTAAAAAGACTATCCTTCCTCTGATGAAGTACTTCTGCAGCTTTGTCAAAAATCAGTTAGCTGTACTTGCATGGGGCTATTTCTGGGTTCCCTATTCTATTCCACTAATCTATATGTCTATACCACTACCAATACCACACAGTCATAATTATTGTAGTTACACAGTAAGTCTTCTAACCAAGGTAGAGTGATTGCTCCCAAATTATTTCTTTTAAAAAATGTTTTATCTATTCTAGTTCCTTTGTCTTTCCATATAAATATCAGAATAATCCAGTATAATGGGATGCCTGGGTAGCTCAGTCATTGAGTGTCCAACTTTGGCTCAGGTCATGATCTTACGGTTGGTGGGTTCCAGCCCTGCATCACGCTCTGTGCTGACAGTTCAGAGCCTGGGGCCTGCTTCAGATTCTGTCTGTCTGCCTGCCCGCCCCTCCCCCACTCACACTTTTGTCTCTCTCTCTCTAAAAAATAAACATTTAAAAAATACCAATTTGTGGGGCACCTGGGTGGTTCAGTTGGTAAGTATCTGACTCCTGATTTTGGCTCAGGTCATGATCTCACGGTTTGTGGGTTTGAGTCCCACACTGGGCTTCATGTGGACAATGCTGACCCTGCTTGGGATTCTCTCTCTGTCCCTCTCTCTGCCCCTCCCCTGCTTGTACTCTCTCTCTCTCTCTCAAAATAAAGACTTAAAAAAATGTTCCATATATCTACAGAGAATTCTACTTGGATTTGATTAGGAATTGTGTTAAACCTGTATATCAATGTGGAGAGAACTGACATTTTACTATGTTGAATCTTCCAATTCAAAAAGATCTGTCTCTCCATTTATATAGGCCTTCACCAATTTCATTCATCAGTATTTTATAATTTTCAGCATACAGATCTTGAATAACTTTTGTTAAACTTGTATCTAAGTATTCCATTTTTCGGAGGAATTATAAATGGTATTGTGTTTATTTCAGTTCCTTATACTCATTGTTAGTGTATAGAAATAGAATTTTTGTGTTTATTGTGTGTCCTAAAACCTTAACAAAGTCACTCATTAGTTCTAGCAGTTTTGTTGTCAATTGGGATTTTCTACATAAGCAATCTCATCTACAATTAGGAACAGTTTTAATTTTTCCTTTCTGATCTGTATACCTCCTATTTAATTTTTTTTTTTTTTGCCTTTCTGTGCTGGCTAGAACTTCTAGTACTATGCTGAAGAGCAGCAGTAAGGGCATAACTAGACTTCCTCCTAATTTTAGGAGATAAACATGAAGTCTTTCACCATTAAGTGTAATGTGGCTGAAGGGTTTTTGTAGATGTTCTTTATCAAGTTAAGGAAGTAACCTCTACTCCTAGTGTTGGAGCAATTTTTCTTCTTTCATGAATGGTTGTTGAATTTTGATAAGTATTTTTTTGCATCCATTGAGATGATTATATTATTTTCTTCTTTATCCTGTTTGTATGGTGGATTACATAGACTGATTTTTCAAATATTGAACCAGTCTTGCAAAATGGAACAAATCCTACCAAATTACTATGGTGTGTAATTCTTTTTATTATTTATTTATTTATTTTTATCAAATAGTTTATTGTCCAGTTGGTTTCCATATAACACCCAGTGCTCATTCCCACAAGTGCCCTCCTCCATGCCCATTCCCCCCTTCCCCCCCACACTCATCAGTCCGCAGTTTGTTCTCAGCATTCAGGAGTCTCTCATGGTTTGCCTTTCTCCCTTTCCCCCACCATTTACCCCCTTCTTCTCCCCCATGGTCCTCCATTAAGTTCCTCCTAATCCTCCGATACACGCAAACATATGATATTTGTCCTTCTCTGCCTGACTTATTTCGCTAAGCATAACACCCTCAAGGTCCATCCATGTTGCTACACATGGCCAGATTTCATTCCTTCTCATTGCCATGTAGTATTCCATTGTATAGATAAACCACATCTTCTGGATCCATTCGTCTGTTGATGGACACTTAGGCTCTTTCCATGTTTTGGCTCTTGTTGAGAGTGCTGCTATGAACACTGGATCCATGTGCCCCTATGCATCAGCACTCCTGTATCCCTTGGGTAAATTCCTAGCAGTGTTATTGCTGGGTAATAGGGGAGCTCTACTGTTAACTTTTAAGGAACCTCTACACTGTTTCCCAGAGGGACTGTACCAGCTAACATTCCCACCAATAGTGTAGGAGGGTGCCCGTTTCTCCACATCCTCGCCAGCATCTAGAGTCTCCTGATTTGCTCATTTTAGCCAATCTGACTGGCGTGAGGTGGTATCTCAGTGTGGTTTTGATGTGTATTTCCCTGATGAGGAGGGATGCTGAGCACCGTTTCATGTGTCTGTTGACCATCAGGAAGTCCTCTTTGGAGAAGTGTCTGTTCATCTCTTCTGCCCATTTCTTCACTGGGTTGTTTGTTTCTCGGGTGTGGAGTTTGGTGAGTTCCTTATAGATTTTGGATATTAACCCTTTATCTGATATGTCATTTGCAACTGTCTTTTCCCATTCCATCGGTTGCCTATTAGTTTTATGGATCGTTTCCTTTGCCATGCAGAAGCTTTTCATCTTGATGAGGTCCCAATAGTTTATTTTTGCTCTTGATTCCCTTGCTTTTGGGGATGTGTCAAGTAAGAAATGGCTGCGGTGGAGGTCAAGGAGGTTGTTTCCTGCTTTCTCCTCGAGGGTGTTGATAGTTTCCTGTCTCACATTCAGGTCCTTTATCCATTTTGAGTTTATTTTTGTGCATGGTGTGAGAAAATGATCTAGTTTCATTCTTCTGCATGTTGCTGTCCAGTTCTCCCAACACCATCTGTTAAAAAGGCTGTCTTTTTTCCATTGGATATTCTTTCCTGCTTTGTCAAAGATCAGTTGGCTGTATACTTTTGGGTCCACTTCTGAGTTCTCAATTCTGTTCCA